>NW_027105369.1:290188-290744 GCF_000696795.3 Halyomorpha halys | reverse complement strand
AATATATATACTATGTTATAAGATAAATGAAATTTAATAAGCGAAATATTAATCACTCTTTAAAAAGTTAAATAGATAGATAAATAAATATAGATTTGTAGCGTCACAAAAACAAAAGCAACAGGAAATGTTAATAATATATTAGGTGATGATAATAGATTATACATAAAATATGAGTAAAACTTCAAATAAAAAAACAAATTTGTGATTTTTCTGTACATTTTTTTTTTTTTTTAAGAATTCAGATTATGATATTAAGTATTTCAAAATAAAACTTGATATGAATAGTCAATAGTACGCAAACTTCATTTTCTGTACTTAAAGTTTAATTTCTTCCATACATATCTAATGCCAATATAGGATTTTAATTCTGTAAGTATATGATAATTCAAGCATACAAGCATGCTTGTGCTTCTTTTAATTTCGGGAATTTGATTGATTATTGGTTGAAATAATTGAAATATTTTAAGATTGGAAACAAATTTTTTTTTTTTAAATGCATCAATGAAAAGATTGTATTATATTATTATTATTATTACATACCGGTATATATATA
>NW_027105369.1:283480-284952 GCF_000696795.3 Halyomorpha halys | reverse complement strand
ATTTAATAAATATAATATTTCAATGTGCTAGAAAAAAAAAAATAATTTCATAGTTATTACTGTTTTAATATGGCTGACGTTTCGGCATCTTCAGGGCTATAAAATCAACTAAAGAGCAGCCAAAATAACAGTAAGATAGAGTGGAAGTAAAAAATTTCTTGGGGACAATAGAATAATATTTAATTTATTGTGTTTGTAATTCTTTAATTCCATTGCCAGTCATTATTTAGGTTAAATATAGGGTAAACAATTTCTTTATAATTTGTATAAATGATAGTAGGCTCAAGATTACTTTTTGTTTGTTTTATCTGAAAGAAAAAAAAACAGATTATTAACACTGTTAGTTCATTACTGTTACTGAAGAAGAAATGTGTCTCAGAATAAATACATATTTTTCATTCTTCGTTATTTCAAGGCTTCGTCGTTTACTGCCTGTCTTAAAATTTTTTTTTTTCACATTTTACTTTCATTTTATGTTGTATTTTGTCCATCTAGTGATATTTAATGATGATGTTCGGTTTGAGATAATATTACATTATGAAAATAATTGTGTCAATGTTAAAATTAGATCTATTCTATCTTATTTACTATTGCTGTTAGTGGCGTATTTGGATGTTAGGGAGAGGAGGAAGAAATTTTCAACTGAAAAGAACGTTCTCGTCTGATTAAAAAAATAAATATAATGAATATAATAATAATAAATTATTTGAAAAAAAAGTTATCATTTGAATGAAAAAAAGAGTCCATGGTTGTTTTTGCTCCTCCCCAGGTATCCCCACTGATCGCATTTGTTTCTGAACCGTCTGTAATAGAGTTTCTATATGAAACCACCATTTAATAGTGATGATTGTCGGTGAAAATGGGTGGATTGTTGAATAATATTATATCTGAAGTCTTGGACCTCTAGTGAAATTATTTCCTTTTTTTTCGTATTTCATTCAGTGCCTATTTGCTACATATTCTTATCTTGGTGCTTTACACTTAGTGTGAATGGAAAATTAGAAAATAATAAAATATAGACTTTATTAGACCCTTTCATAGGAACCCAATTTTAAAGTCAAATTATTTATTCTTTACATGGTCCATATTATGTGAAGATGTTATATTATTTATTTTTTTTTTTAAGGTAATAGAACTCTCATACAAGACATTTATTTCCTGTTGTTGAAAGTAGTTTTGTTGATGGCGCATATAATTTATTTTCTGATTAACAATGCTAGTTCGGGTGGGAAATTGTAAAACATTTTGACTACGTTGGCAATAACGCCTGGAATCCCTTTCCCTAACTGGCAACATTATTCTCATCAACTATGATTTTATGGAATTATATTTATTTATTCTTTTATCAATAAGATCATTGAGAGATTTAATTTTATGACTTTGATATGTAATATTTAAAATTAATTATTTCACTCTTACTCAGTTAAAATATTTTATAATTAATTTCTGAATTCACCTGTAATATATTATTA
>NW_027105369.1:267451-283430 GCF_000696795.3 Halyomorpha halys | reverse complement strand
TATATAACAATTTTTAATTGAACTTACATTTACAATAAGGAACCAACCACCATTTTTATGAAATTATGTTTTATAAGCATTTGATCTAGTATTTTCATTTCATCATAAACTCAAGATTCAGGGTTCTCTTATATCTCTATTAGATATAAATAGAACCTAGGATATACGTTATGGAATGAAAAAAATTTTTGATGTAGCTCAGGAACACCAAAAAAAATTTTGGTTGGTCGCATGTTCCGAATATGGGTTAAATTATAACTTGAGAATCTTTTTTAATTTACATAACTGTATTATCTGTACTGAGAAGAAACAACTAGTTTCTTAAATGCCTAATTGGTCTCCAGTTTATGAACAAAATTTTTAGTCTCTCTATTTATTTTTACAATAAATAGTTATAGCAATAGTTTGCGTTTCGTCAGAGTGGAAATCGTGGTTCTATAGATACTAAAAGAAAATCAGGTTAGAGTTTGTCTGTTACCTACTTTCAACGCATACTATAAAATTATAAAAATTTAGAGTAAAAAAAAAAAAAAAATGAAACTTTTTGTTTATCGATTTTGTAATTTTAATGACATGTATACTTTATTTTTTAATATGATCTACAATTCTTAATTTTTCATTTCACTGGAGCACTCGCTTGTTCCTTTTTAACTTATTTACATAAACTGTAGCTCGATCTCCGTGTGTCCCAGAGTAAGATAGTAATTCCTAGAAACTTTATAAACGGGACAGTTTAGGAACGAGAGAGTTTATACAGTTTCAAACACAATAATCAAATGTTTCCGTAATGTTTCTAACTTGGGTTATTCGCTACAGATAGGGGAAGGTTGTCTGTCAGCGATGAAAGCTGTTATTGCTTCTATGTGTCTAGCTGTTGGCATTTCCATTAAACAATCTTCTTATCATGAATGCATAGAATAAATTTAGCAGTGTTATGTTACGCAAATGGTTTTCTTTGAAGTACCATGCTATTTTGATTGGATGTTTTTGAAGCTGAGCCATATCCTTGTGTAGACTTTGTCATTGAAGGATTTTTCGATGTATAGCAATGTCTCTTGTTAATTTATTTTCTATTATTTAAAAATATAATTTATTACTTATATTTTTATTATTTTATTAAATGGCACAAAAGAATTTATTTATTTCATGGACGGATTGTGGGCATCAATTCCGATGAATTTTTCAGCTTGTGTGCTGTGAATAGTAGTAAAGATAGGACAAGTTTGATGAACTGAGGTACTTCGAATAAATTTAATTGGATGTTATTCCTTTGGCATTGTCTATTGGGGACAAAATCACGTAACCACATTGCCCGTCTATGTAGGTGCATCTTTAATTTGATGGGGTCTCCGGGCACATAAAGATTCTGAACAACTTCGGGTTATCAACAGAATTAATCAAGATAATAGATAGAATCATTATTATTTAATATTTGATATTTGGCAAAATTTAATCAAGTATTTACTTAAGATACTAATTTTAATCAGAAAAATTAAGAATTATATTTCCTAAGTTTTTTTTTTAAAAACATTGTTTTCTATTCACCATCCATCAGTGATACACTACTCAGTATTTTTTTACGTTATAGTATGATACTTCTGGATTAAGTTCGTGTATTAAACTTATTGCCTAGATTATACCTTACTTGTTTCCCTAAATAACACCCGTTAAATCGCATCAATACGAAGAGTAAAGTACTAACTCTATGAAAGATAGGGTTTTATTTCTCAGATGTCAAAAAAAATGGTACGTTCTTTCAGTAACGATAGAAAAAAAAACTCATTACCAAAATTTTGAAAATCATACAAATCATGAAAAAAAAATTAAGTTCTGTTGAATCTATTTTTGCAACAGAAGATTTTTAACAACATCCTGGATTTTCCTGTATGCAGGTTTACCCGTTCTAAAATTCCGCTCGATAATTTTTAAAATTTTGATTTGATTTTTGCTGTGTCATAACAGTAGTATAGAAGGTACCTCAAAAGCTATAGTTTTTCTTCACTTAACCCCAAAATAGTAAATGAAATTAGGCATTTTTTTTTTTAGGATTTCGATTGCAAATACGATTTTTATACGAATTAATTTAGGGTACAAATCAAAATTGTAAATTCGGGTAAAAATTAAACAACAAAATCGTTTCAGAATTCAATTAATTCTAATAATCCGTCATCATAATTTAGCTTTTTTATTAATTTAGACTTGACCATCAAAATGACAAAAGCATTTTAGTCTCCTCAGCCGGCCACAAAAACTCAAATTAAGACGACCTCTTGTTAGATTCTTGTAGGAATTAGGTTCTAAAACAATTTTGTTGTATCAGTTTTATTTCATCTTCCTTATCGTTTACTCTTAAATTGTCGAAAATGTTGAAAAACATTTTGTTTTTGGAAATTTACACCTTAAAAACTGTCGTATTAAAAAAGATCCATCTTAAAATCTGATTTACTTGGAGAATCCATAAATAAAGGTTGCCCCATTTCTTTGGAAATTCCAAGTTTGGTGAATTGGAGAAGTGCAATTTGTTAGAAAATTAATACCTTAAGAAGAAAGGTCATATGCCGTTATTTTGACCCAGTTGATATAGTGGGTTATTAGCATGCATTCTGTGATACCCTGTAAAATACACTTAAAATTTGTTAAATGGGCGTCTTTTTTGAGTCTTTTTCCAGACTTTGGGCTCTGAACGTTGTGTTGGGTCCGGTCGTGCGGGTTTCATTTCATAGATCTGTGAAATAGTGAAACAATAGTTGTTGATAACTCAGTTCTGCACCATTAAATTACACGAAACAAACTGACATAAGAAAAGATCTTCGAACAATCTTTAATAATTTTTATACTGATTGTACATTTTAGTCAAAATGCAAATCAAATGCCCTATATTTGGCGCGCCCTTTTAATATTCCTGACAAGGTATTTATCAAAGAATTCAGGTCTGTAGTCCAAGCCGCAAGCTCAACTTGTGTTTGTCCTTTTTTCTAATATACCCTATCTGCACTGGATGAAAATAAAATGACATATTAATACTTATTATCATAGTAAAATAATATGTATGGATCATTCTATTATGAAATTAAAAAAAAACACAAAAAAAAAAACAAAAAAAAAAACGGTACATAATACAATGTTAGTTAAAAAATAATTTGTTTTGTTCATTCAGTTGTTTACTTGTAATTGTGAAGGTAATGTTCTGGCAGCTCACCGCCAATCCTTGTATTATTTTAAACTTTAATATAAATAAACAGACTGACTTTTTAATTTATTAATAAAACTTAACAGAATATGTTAGATCTGCCCTTTTGAATTTTTATCATTTTGATTTCTGCTTCGACTTCGATGAACCTCCAAAAACATTACTTTTTTAGGGATGTGCGGAATACCCTCCAAGATGAAACGGTTGTCTGGAGGTTCTCTAAAACTATGTATATATTCCTATGTTATGTATAATTTGTTGAACGCGAGGATGGTGGAAAGAACAAACAACATAACTCAAAGCTTTGCAACCTTCCACTACCTGTTACCAAACCGTTACAAATGCTTCCATATATATTCACAGTTTGCCACAGAGCAACATGGATACAACAAAAATGAATTTTTACATCTCACATCAACATAGTTCATTTATTATCTTTTTCTACGGGCCTCCTCAAGGTGCACCCTAGGCCTACATGCATCCGGACATACCTGGATATGGATCCAGGTGAATATATGTTGTATAGGTTTATATATGTATATATTTTTTTAAAATACTTTTTTATTTATTGATAGATATTACAATCTGCCACACAGTTGTGAGGAATAGGTAATAGTGATGAATGATCTCATACATACTAAAATAAAATAAAATAAATAAATGGAAAAAAAAAAAACTGGATCCATTTTTGAATTTTATTTTCAATTGGTAAGTTCAGTGCTGTGGAATATTTTGATAATCAATTTGAACTAGTAAATACATAAACTGATATTTATATTGTATGTAAAACACTTCATACTTTATAAAACCTATAACTATGAAACTCACAGATAAATAAATATTAAAGTTTTGCAAATTCAGTTATAGTTGCGAATATTTGTAATATTGATAAATTACTCAAACGTAAGGTACTATGACCGGATGTGTCTTATAATTATTCATTCTTATACTTTAGTCGTGAGTAAACCCTGTGGGTCCAGGAGCCCTTCTGGGACACTCTTAATTGGGGAAAAACCTGGCTGTTAAGTGTGATCTTGCACAACATCCTTGCATAATCGTTCAAGAATTAGTATTTATTATTTTTTTTTTAAAAGGGTTTTGTCATGTTATGTTATAAAGAAAGGTTTTTAACAACTTTTTTTAAACTTTATATATAGATTTTTGTAAAGTCGTTCTGTCAATAGTCAGTAGTTTTTCTTATGTTACGATTCAAGTTTTTACAATTCCTATCTCCTGAAGAGGGAATAGGGAGTTTTTATTTGAGCAAGCCAGTTCAGTACATGTCCATATATTTTCCTTATCTCTTTTCTTATCCTATCCCGTTCCCTTGTGGGGGATTAATCTTCTAATAAAAGGAGTATATAACTTGCCTTGAGGATATAAATGTTCTACGATTATGTTATATTAAAATAATTATAAATTGATCTGTGTTTTCATTAAATAAATAAATATTGATGTATTAATTGATAATATTAACACAGTTAAAAAAATGTTTTAAATTCTTATAAAATAATTAACACGTTAATCTTACTAAAACAGATTAATAAATTATCTTGACAAAATGATGCCATTAAGTTATTACGTATTATATAATACATTTATTAGTGAAAATAGGTATAAATAATTTTTATCAGGAGTTTAGAATAGATTTATTAATGAAAATAGGGGTACATAATTTTTTATGAGGAGTTTAGAGTACATTTATTAATGAAAATAGGTACATAATTTTTTATCATGATTTTAGAATACATTTATTAATGAAAATAGGTACACATAATTTTTTATTAGTTTAGAAGAATAGTCACAAGAAAAAAATTAAGTACTTAAAATCTCTCTTGAATCTCTGCCAGGCTTTTAAGGGCATCATTTATGTAGCCGAGCACGTCTTCTTCTGGGAACCCTCATCAATTGTCTGAGATGCATCTGAAACTTCCAGCTTTCCTCCTTCGGTGTTCAGTTAATTTACACTAAAAGAATATTCAATATTTTATGATGTCAAAGAACTCTATATCCTTAAGAGTTTATATTTTACAACTATATGTTAACTTTATTCCCTATTGCATACAGCAGCTTTCATACCTCATATGTGTAAAAAAAATTTATATAATTTTAAAAAATAAAATAAAATTTAACACATCGTTCTCGATACATCTCGAAAGAATTTTCAATGTCAGAAAAAAAAAAACACATGTATTCTACAAAACAATGGTTGTAACGAGATATCTTTAATTTATTTTTTTATTTGTATATTTTGAATCTTATTATCATCGATACATTATAAGCGACATTATATTGCTTTTGGATTTGTTTTTAAAGTGATTAGTGTAGATAAAAATGTTATTCTTGCTCAATTATTTTTGATGGGGATAATCCCTATTGATGTTTAGACGTACTGAATGAAACCTTTTTCAAAAATTACGTTGTAAAAAGCTCATTCAACGTTTTCAAAGAACTGAGTAGTGTGCCTGAAGAAACATTTAGACGATAAACTGCAATGAAAGAAACCTCCTGGGAGTCAATTCCAGAACATGGGGATTCTTTTGTGACAGTGTAAATAAACTCGTCTGGAATGGTGTTGTAGGAAATAGGAGAGTACTGCGAGGAAACCAAGCCAAGATTTCTTCTTATTGAAAAAGCTAAGTTATTCAGAAAATTCGAATCCCTTAGTCGATGTATAAGTTTTTCTTCATTCAAAATTTGTAGATTAGTCTTAATTATTTTGGGCAAAATTATTCATATTAGCTATCTATCCTAATTAGAATTTGCCTCGAAAAAGGATATATATGTAGCCCAAATTTAGTGCATCTAAAATACTGGCTAACTTAATATAGAGAAATGCTTAATTTAGTTAGGCTGCCCAAATTTATTGGGTTGCTACAGTACACATCATAGCAATCAATCCATGATCGTACATAATATACAATATATATATTCACATGTCATTCCCTATATTTTTGTACTAAATTTGTTTTTTCGTCCTAGATATCTATCATTTACGCGCTACATCCGCTCATCAGGTACGGTGTATCAAATACATCCGCTGTTAATCCAATGGGATCCAGAAACGATTTTCGGTGTTATTTTTTATATTAGTTCAGAAAGTACGTTTCTTCCGGTTTTTTTTTTAGAGTGCTGCTTTTGAAAGCACATTCACGTTTTTGTAAAAATGGTGCGGCCAAATGTATGTATGCATTGTTACAGATGCATCTTATTGAACGCCTTGTTAAAATAACATTATTCAGGCGGCTAAAATACACGATTGACGTTTTCAGGAAATGAGCACGGCAGTGTCCGCCAAGTTAAAAGCGTGAAATGCTTTCAATGTGCATGGTTTACTAAGCACAAAAACTGGAAGGCATGTAGTCATCTTGCATGACCGAAAATACCTCGTCATGATTTTACATTTTCATACTCTTGCTCATACTCTTTGCCATATAACAGGAAGATGTTGAAAAGCATCTTAAAATATAAGTTATCAGGAGCTCAAATTACTTCTGTAACTATTACAATTGTTTGCTTTATTTATGCTGAAATTAAAAGATGTTTGTACTATTTCAAAAGTTATCGGAAGGGCAAGTTTTGCATTTTGACAAGTTCTGCATTTTCTATCCGTCTATTCGAACCCATAGAATTTGGTTTGTGAGGATAACTGAGCTAATCTTTTTGGAAGAAGTATAGAAAGTTATCCATGTATCAGAGATCCAACGAACAGCGCCATTGCATATAGCAGCATGGAAGACGAATGTAACGTGACATACTATGTGACACGTCATTATGATTATTTTATTTGCATAGTTTCTTCAAGAAGATTTCTAAATTTATAACTTAGATTCATTTTAAATATTTAAATGATTAATAATTATTTTAGCAAATAAAACTTTCTTTTTTGGATTTTCCAGTTGTATATTGTATGCAAAATATGTTGTCAAATTTATCTTTTGATTTTCTACAAAAAACTGTTTTGAACCATGAAGTTCTTTTTCCAACGTGCAAAAATATTTTTGACCTAAAAAAGACTATAATTCATTTGCTTTAACTTTTGTCCCGCTATATTATATACACAGCCCACTGTCTGTCAAGAGAGAGGCCGCACTGAGCTTCGCGCTTAAAATGTCCTCGCTCTATGAATGAGAAAGTAACTAAAACTAATCTAAGTTTATCTAACAAAACTTTCGTCTTATAGTTTCAGACAATGTTTGCTCAAGTGTGCTGCTTTTACTAAAACTGTGTGTCAAAGTTGGCCACTTAATTTTATAAATATCTATTATCACCCGATATTTAGTGTTTTTTTTTTTTTAATTCACAATAGTTATTATTACTGTCTATTAATATTAAAAATAATAATTGCATATTTAAAATAAGGAGAAACTTTTTAAACAAACATTATTGGGACATTCACTCCAATTCTTGATATACTGATAATGTTGATAGCTAATGGATTACCTCTATGCTATATACTTCATACCTGTATTAATTACGCAGATGAAAATTTCTATTAAGTTCTTTATTTAATCATAGTGACAATATATCATTCCTAAATTTCTATTAAATAACATAATATTATCCAGATTGTTTACTGGTTATAATTCTAATTTATTTATAAAATCTATGTATGTAATGTGCCCTTAAATTTCCCAAATTTACCTTTTTTATGTTCTGATATATAATGATTTAATATAATTAATTTAATCGATATTCCATTGTATATCCGCAAGCATTGTGAGATTAATCTTATTATATGATATATAATATGAGCTTTCATTTTTTTTTCTCTTACGTTTAGTCAGACTGAGCCACAGCAACGCGTGGTGGGGTTAATAGTTAATCATAAAAATAAACTTATAAACGTTATTAGTTATTAAATTATAAGTCTTATAATTATTTTCAGCTCCAATTCAGATATTACTTTAGGTAGTCAATTTTTTATGACCCTTTCAAAAATTTTATTACCGCTACTACTATAATTTTGATTTCTTTCATCATTTTTATGATGATATTTTACATTTACAAAATGTAAAAACTAAATCTGATTTTATGCAGAAATCTTTTATTTTAATTAAATATAAAAAATGATGACAATTTCGGAAGTGAATATAAAATGTTGAATTTTAATTCCGGCTTTATGAATTTGTCTGCATCATCCATGTCTTGGAAATTTGAGAATAGTATCAGAATTTTTTTCGTGGAAAGCATTATTTCTCAGCAATCTATTTCCATCCCAATAAATCATCTAAGGTGATCTATTCGTACATTATTAATAGCTTCCTCTTCCTACCATGGAATTGATGTGAATGATAGAACCCATTTTTAGACAATGTTAGAGATACACTTTTAATTAATTTTGAGTTGTTTCAATTTGGTAGCGATTATCATACAGAATGTAATTTTTAAATTAATAAGGCTTTGGTGTTGGTTAGTATTGTTTAAATTGAGTAATTTGCGTAGTAATTGACTCATTGAGATATTAGCTCAATTAAAATTTAACAAAAGATAACCCTTCCTAATTACATTTTTGAATTGGTAAATTAACTTTATTCGTTTGTAGCCAATTTATTATTCATGCACGAAATTGACACATTTTATTACATGATAATTAAGTGTTCCTGTTATATAATAATCTTATTCGCACATTGTTAATTACAAGTTTATTTTCCTGTTAAAAAGGTAGGACGTATTAGGAACGTTTAAAACATTAAATAAAAATGTAAAAATATTTTTATTTTAATTGTTTATAATCTATAGATTTAATCCTGATTATATTATTTTACGACAGACTATATATTTTACAGATTAATATTTGTCCCTTTCATTTTATGTTTTAATAAATAAATAAAGGAATTTTTCTATTGATAAATATTACAGATTGTTATAACATTGTTGGGCAATAAGTGATAACTATCACATTCATAATAAATTTAAAAAATAAATAAAATTACATTAAACTAAATAAAATCTCTCTCTAAATATATATAAACAGAAGGATAAGTAAATGAACATAATTAAACTATGTAAAATAAAAATAAATAAATAAATAGAATAATCACTAGTCACATTTACACTGTTATATACAATCATGGGCGTAGCCATGATTTCACCTTGAGGGGAGCAGGCCTCAGTCTATTAAACACACACATACACACATATATGTATATGCTATAATATATAAACATGCTATAATAAGGAAGGTAACAAGGAAGAAGGTGGCGTCCAAAAAATCATCAGAGATGAGTGCAAATCTGCCTTATATTTTCATTGAACTAGGCATTGGTAAACCTAGTTATCAACAATTTAAATTCTGTCACTTCATTTTCAATAGTTTATTGTGATTACAGGCAATACAAATTTAGAAAGTAATAATTGAATTTTATGAAGTAAAAATAAAATGGCAGGGGTATTTCTCGGTAAATTCAGTCATTTCTTTTTAAATTTGTATTGCCTATAATCACAATAAACTATTGAGAATGAAACGACTAAATTTAAAAAGTTAGCAACAAGGTTTACTAATGGCTCGCACAATGACAATATAAGGCAGTTTTGCACTTATCTCTGATGATTTTTTGGACGCCTCCTTCTTCCCTGTCATTGCCTTCCTTATTATAGCATGTTTCCAGAAAGAAACCAAGTATCTAATAAGTTCAATATTTTGTTTTGGGTCCCAAAAATCTAAAAAGCCGCGGCTCTCCACTGCTCCCCTCTGCCTATGCCCCTGTGTACAATACTTCCTTTTTATTGTTTTTATTTTTATTTTTCTTCCTCTTCGTTTCTTCATTTTCAATATTATCCATTCACATAACCTTTTGCTTAGTTTATTATTACATCCATGTTATTATACTAACTTAATTGTTAATACATAAATGATTATTCTTGTTTATTTTAATTTTTTTTCCTATTTTATCTCAATATTGCATTATGGGTGGTAATTATTCTTGCTAATATTTTTATAGATGTGATCTATTTCAGAACTGAAACTAAATGTTAACTTATTATATTTTGTTATATTTGTAATTAATTTTAATTTTATATTGAAACTTTTTCAGTTTAAACCATTTATTAATATTAAGTGAAACCAATGAATAACAGAATAAATACATTCTTATCTAACTATTTTTCTCTTTATTTCCGTTGAAACGAAAAGTATTTGGAAGTTGGTAAAGCTTCATTACAAATTATAGAAAGGAGCCCTCTAACTAATTTGTAATTTTTAATTTTTTTAAAATTAATTTGAAAGCACTTTTTTTTACCGGATTGGTTTTTATAACTAATTTAACAATACCTATTTTTAAAATAAAATATGTGGTAAATTTTTCTTTGTTTTTTAATGACAGGTTTCCTAGATTCTAAATTAACATTAACTTAATATTTTTCACATTTGAATTAGAGTTTTTATTTCTGGGGATCCCAGTCTTTCTTTTCTTAAATTGAAGGTGTTGTGTAAAGAAATAGATAAGAAAACGTTAGGAGTTTAGTAGTCGCAGGTAACATTGATCCATTCTAATTCTCAACATCAATTTTTTTACTATATATTGTCTTTATACACAAATAAATCTAAGGAAGGCGGTATAATTAGTCAGAAAATGGTCGAAATAGATTAATTGTTTTTGAAGTT
This sequence comes from Halyomorpha halys, assembly GCF_000696795.3. Lineage (NCBI taxonomy): Eukaryota > Metazoa > Arthropoda > Insecta > Hemiptera > Pentatomidae > Halyomorpha > Halyomorpha halys. The sequence goes on along the minus strand of NW_027105369.1, from coordinate 272,634 downwards.
TAAGAAAATTTTGAAATTCTGACGTAGACCACTTTTACAGCTCTCTCTTGATAGTTTCCTTTGATCTTCCCCGAAAAACTTATGTTTGAGTGGAAGAATTGGATCGAATTTAAAAATGTTATACTGGGCGTAATCAACATATTTGGGCCATTTTATTAATATTTTTTCCCTTTTCTCGTTATTTCTTACAGATTATCACCCTGATATAACCAGAGGGGGAAGGCCGAGTTTTCATTCTGTTGGGCCGCCACGAAATAAAAGTCAACCCGTGTATACCAGAATCGAAGGTACTGCTCTAGTTTCGTGGTTGCCAAGGAGACCACTCAGCCATTTTATTGCATACTTTAATAATGTTTTCCCGTTCTCCCTAGAAATATTTAAATTTAAAAAAATCTGTATAATTTTTTCATAACTCACTAATAGCACTAGAAAAATAAAATATTGTTGAAATGTGACTAGTAAGTTTCTAGAGTAATTTAACTAGTTAAAAAATGACGCTCCTGAAAAGAAGGCTTTATGTTACCTGTTGCGATGATTGATTTTTAAATTAATCTGTTTACTTAAAAAAACGAATTTAATTTTTAAAAATACTGATTTTTTTTCAAATAATCAATTATTATCGTAATGATTTATTTACATTTCTTTAACGATTTTGATATATATGCTTACTTATCTACTACTACTACTATTTCATCGAATATGGTTTAAAAAAAAAAGTGTTAAAATTAACTTTTTAGTCAGTTATTTCAAACAAATATTTTATTTTATTTTTATTAATCATTATCTAGTTTTATTTATTTATGACATTATTTGAGGTAATCCACAAAAAAGTTGAAGTTTGCCGTCGTAGAGTTATATTGATGTTTAATATATTACTAAGAACAGTTGATAGTTTATTGCTCATGTTGTATTGATACTTATTATTTTTCTATAAATTTTAATATAATATATGTTCTTTGAATATTTAACTTTTTAATTGGTTAAAAAATGTAATTTCGTGCACTGCATTATACAATTTAATCATATTTTATTGCTTTGTAAAAATCTCTTTAGAGGATAGGCCCCTTAGAATGTTGAGGATAAGGAGGTAGTTTATTGAACAGAAAAGTAGTCTAAAAAACCGACACCAAGGTTGTAGGGGATTAGGTATGCTCCAGCGATTGTCAAAGGGGTACAGAGCCACTTAAGTGCATCTCCTGTTAACTCTTGACGCTGATCACTCTTTACTTCTAAATTACCGATAATTTAGAATTAACTTGTTTGGTAACCTCGTAATCCTTATGATATAATAAAATTTCCAACAGCTTCGTCACATTATATTTCCTTCAACTCACATGTTCCTTGTTTTTTTTCCTAATTTTTTTTTCCATTATTTTTATCCATTAATTTATTAGAGTTTAAAAAATTCCAAAACAAAAACAACACGAATTATTAGCTACTAACCAATCAAGACGACAACAGACAAAATGGTGTGGAGCTATTCTCCATTTAGCAGACCTATTGACAGACTCAATCACGTTTAGTGTTATATCATTTTAACATACATGTACCAGTTGTAACAGATGCCATCGTATAATCTACTATCATTTAATACAATTAATGTGACGGTTCATATTAAACATTTTTATCAATAAAATAATGTTAAACTCTTAAACCAATTAAAGTAAATAACAACGATGAGAAATTTAAAATAGTTATTCAAGATTTACAACAAATAAGATTTTACAATAATACATAATGATACTCTTTTTTCTTTACTTATACCCTAAATATTAATACTATTCATTTTAAATTATACAAAATACTTACGAACGAAACTTAATTTTACTATATTATAATACACTATTAATATATTATAATACACTACTTCCGACTTTTGTAAAGATTTGACCAAAAGACTAGACTTATTCTGGACTGATATTTTATCCAGTCATTTTATTTAAGCCTTACTTCATAATAGTTTCAAGTTTACATATTGTAAAAAATGCAATCATACACTACTAATGCAACTATATACTATAAATGAAACTATACTATAATTCATAAAGCATTTAAGACAAGAAAGTTGACCTAGTGATCTTCAACTTTCACTCAGGATCTGCCTGAAGCCGATAGTGAAATGGACCTGAGGAAAGGGAATGGCGTATTGAAGACCTCCCTCACTAAAAAAGATTCTTATTGTATGGTCCCGTTATTCACTATCACAATCAATAATTCGTTTGTTGTTCCCTTTCGTTATATCGATATATTTTAAAGATCGACTATAGTAATTTGTGAAAGTGAATGTCTCTTTTTATGAGTCATTTGAGAAACACCTCATCCCCATTTATTTCCAAAGTTGAGTTCGCCATCTAGATTTATTTGTAATGGCGTTTCATCCATCTCAGGTTAAATACGATAAGTAGCGGAACCCTTAATGCTGACGTTAAAATACAAACGTTATTTATATGAGTTATATTAACGTCTTAAGACATTTCATTCGTGTTTAAAATCTGTAGAATAAGAATGAATGACTATCAAACAAATTCATGTCTATTAGCTCTTAAATAAGAGCTAGATAATTGTTGGTACTACAAAGTACTTTCTGATGATTACGTTCGTGGCTGTTTCTATGATATTTGCCCAGAATAAATTTACCAAACTTTGGTTTATGAAAAATTGTATCTCCGTTATTATTGATCACAAAAACCTCTTGGAGGGCTCGGATTTTAGCAGGTTTATACTACTTTAAAAAAAGTTTTGTTTATGTTTATCGTGCTGTACCTTTAAAGATATTGAATACAATGAAAAATGAGCAAAAACTTTAAGCTTTTCAGGATTTCGGCCATCACTTTAATATTTTTTTTTTAAAAAGAATAACAATCTTTTTCAGCATGAAATTTTCTAAAGACTAATACCAGATATGATATCTTATGGTTTTTTTTTAAAAAAAAAAAGCATTGTCTACACTTAGTGTTTTCTAGACTGTTAATATTTCAAAAATCTACTGAACGCAAAAAAACAAAATAAATAGCCTAACGAAACAAATCTAACTCCGTCTTTGTGGGAATAGGTTCCACCCAAAAACCTATATATCCTCTACAATATTTCTACTCTCACATGATAATTTATTTTTTAATTCTCAAAGCAACTATAATAATAATAGTAATAATTTTATGATAATTACTAAATACGATTATATATATTAATCGCATTCTCAACAAAATTCTATATTCTAATATTTTAGCAATAATATAGAGTTTTTTTATTAAACACTTTAATTCCATTATTAGTAATTCTAGGCACTGGTGAATATAAGCTGTATTTAACTGTAGGGGTCAAACTAAATCACATTTTGCTGATAGAAAATTTATAAAAGTCTATGGATTTTGCTAGAGCTATCTTAGATGTAAAGATATGGGCATACAAATTTTTCCCTTTACTTTCATATGATACATCATGACCTTAATAATTATACGCTAATATATTGTAGTATGTATGTGAGACTACGACAGATAAAATTGAATGAATTATTATATGTGCTCACCTTTGACTGAGAACGATATAATTTGAAAGAAAATCTATGAGACTAATTTATACTAAATATGAATTACATTATAAGCCATAAATCATGATAATTAAAAACACATGATGAAGTATGATAGTATTATGCTAAAAAATATTTGATGTTTAGAGTAACTGTATTATGAGTAGATCAAAACTATTATAAAATATGCGACTCAAAATTGTTAATTTTTTTTTTTTTATCAAAAAATTATCTATTCTGGTTAATTATATCTGGTTTTTTTTCTGCTAAATCTCTCATTCTCATTAAATAATAATGAATGATTTTTATAACCTAATACATCGCAAGCAGTTTAACAGCCAAATAAAGCAATTTTAGGCCTTCCTCATTTCTTTGCGATGAGTAGGTTGTTATATACCACTCTGTTATTTTTCAACAGTTATTCTGTTTTTGTTTGTTCAATTTTTCAGCTAACTTAAATGGAGAAGGCTCAGTTACTATTTGCACACATCTTGCCAAGGAATAACATGATTTTAAATAAAACTATTCACTAAGATTAATGAAATGTTTATTTACTACATATTAAATATTACAGTTAAAATTAATCACGTTGAGGAAGTAAAGAGTAGATACGCTCTATCTATTAAAATCACCCTTACTTGGTAAGCACCAGTTTACTATTGTACTGTTTGAAGATATAATCTCTACGTGATTAATTTTAACTGTATATTTAATATGTAGTAAATTAACATTTCATTAATCTTAGTGAATAGTTTTATTTAAAATCATGTTATTCCTTGGCAAGATGTGTGCAAATAGTAACTGAGCCTTCTCCATTTAAGTTAGCTGAAAAATTGAACAAACAAAAACAAAATAACTGTTGAAAAATAACAGAGTGGTATATAACAACCTACTCATCGCAAAGAAATGAGGAAGGCCTAAAATTGCTTTATTTGACTGTTAAACTGCTTGCGATGTATACCATTTAGACGTGTATGCAATTATTTGAACTTATTGTTCTCGAAAACTACTTTTCTATCTATATAAGTTATGTATAATTTTTACTTTATTTATCTGAATACAAATTGCATATGCACTTTATATAAGACATTACTTGATACATAACAAGACTCTGATGAATTTTCTAGTGTTTTTATGGGATTATTAATACTATGTTCTCAAAGTTCTTCTACTAAGGTTTCTCCCTCAAGTGTTCTATGAAAAGGAAACTGATCTGTCCATTCCTTTTTGAGGAAGAATTCTTTTAGAAAATGACAGATAAATTAATAGCACGTTACACTATACCTAGTATTCTTTAAGCAAAATTTAATAACCTATTTCTTTTGTGATAAATTCTAAGGAATACTTAAAATTAATGTAAATATTGATGGAATAGTTTCATTACACTCGTACCTATTTCTTTGCTCTCATCTCTAGATTATTTTAATAAGATCATCTTTACTCAGAGTAAACTTGCTTGAGTAAACTAAATGACCAAATGCTTCTCCGTGCCAAAAGAATAACAAACAATCCAATGGAACTAGTTTCAATTTCATTTGATACTGGTTTCCGCGACAGTTACTCAGGTCTACAACTATATATTCACGAGCTCAGTTCTGGAATTGATAATTCTGGATGAACTCAGCAAGGAAATAACGAGTAACTTATATACTATATA
>NW_027105369.1:259353-267401 GCF_000696795.3 Halyomorpha halys | reverse complement strand
ATAGTAACGATAAAATGTAATAGGTCGCACATGTCAGGGATATATTCACTATAAATGTTTATTTATAATAATCTATAGTATAAAAAAAAAAATATGAAGTTAGATACTCTTATTAAATTTAGGATTTAACCGAGTTCCAGGCGGGCGCATTAAAGCAGTAATCCATTCCCGTCCCCCATCAACTAATTAAACCTATAATTTATGGAGTACTTTTTAATGAAACAAATGGTCACTGGAGGCAAATTAAACTTTTTCAAGGCAATAAATAGTTTATTTTTAAACGTTTAAGATATTTCTAATATCCTCAGTAAGTGAAGTAATTGCTTTGCTTGGCCCGAGGTGAACATTCCGAGGATTCCTCTACCCAATTCGTAAAGTTTTTCTCACCAGATTCGGCTTATATCTCACAATGTATATGCTTCTTCATGAAAAAATATTTGAATACTAAAAAAATTCTCTTTCTTATGCCATACGATGAGTACCGAAGAAAAGCAAGGTAGCTAGATTTTTTTTTATTAAAAAAATTATAATAAAAGTTTCAGACAGATTACTCAGAGAAATATAATCGGAACTTGTAGAGCAATGACACATATCCAGTGTCATTCAGTCTGGATTTAATCCTCTAATTTATTTGTGTTCTTCTCACAAATCTTCTTTGACCGTTGTTGGGCTTTTGTGACATGCATAGCTTATTTAGCAATAATTATTGTATTATTGGCATAGGTAGCTATAGTAGCTTCTGATGATTCGCACCAACAATTTTAGTACTATACCCTAAGAATGTACTGGAGATAGTAGAAACCCTTGAGGGACCCCACAGATGAGGTCTCAAAGTTCATAGCTGTATGTATGTGTAAATAGCGTTATCTGAGGTAAGAGTTTTCTTGTATTATAGTTAACAACTATTTTGGTTTTCTATTGCTCGCAACTCTAACGAACTTCTTGTTAATTTGAATTAATACGGTCAGTTATTTTTATGTATCGATTAATTATCACATGATGTTTTAGGTTGTGTCCTAAGTGAAAATATGAATTGAAAATCTCAAAACTAGTAAAACATTCCCTGTGAAGTTTGTCTGATTGCGCTTTTTTTTCGGAGATATTCAAATCAAATGGTTTTTATTGTTATAGACTATTTAGGTTATAACAAATAAATTAATATGTGTTGCAACTACTTTATTAAATAAATGTAACCATTAACATTTATATTAAATGTTATTCAAAATGATTATGTAGATCATTAAGACCGACAAGGCACCATTCTTCCACTAATGCGAAGGACGGCCCTGAATTTATGTCATTATTTTGTTAGTTTCAGTTCTCCTCCACAAAGAACTAAGGTCCTGTCTTAATGTTAAAGTTTTTTAGACATAACGTTTAACAATTGATATGGATGTTAATGGTTGGAGTACATATTTACTTATTTATCTAACATTTATTTTAACCTTAATAATTCAAAGCAATACAAATCTTTAGACGTGAATATCTCCTAAACAATACAATAACGTCATTCTTTTATGGAGAATTTGTCCGTGTTTGGAGATCCTAAATTCATACTTTCGTGTTGGTGAAGTAGTAAAACTATGAACAAGTACTCAAACAATTTTTTATTGCCTTTGTTAACACTTTTTGTCAGAAGAAACACATTCAAGAGGAGTTCACATATTCAACTAACCGTTTGTTCATATCAGTGTGATAGTTTAAAAAGTAATCAGCATTATTAAGATCGTCAAATGTAATGGGACGATAACCTTTCTCTATCCGTCCAAGTTTCTTTAGTGTTTACCAGTAGAACATGCTTATCACCTTTGTCGGTGAATTCTTATTACCATGGAACCTCGTTAGTTAAGTAGCTGGAAATATAGCCGAGTTCTAGTTAGAACCTACTTTGTCCAGATATACACAGTTATAATCAGTACTCCAAAAATAGCAATTAGCTAATTAGATAACAGTGCCTTCCTTACGCACCTTGAACACTACACTGTAGTGGCCATGTATTTTAGTTAGCATTATTTGTACTTTTTGTTAACTCTAACCTCCTAATCATCCTTGAGTGGCCTACTTTTCGCAATCGACTAACATTAGTTAAGTGTTTATTAAACGTAAGATTTAATCGATAGAATAATGAAATATAATATCATTTTAAAATGCTGGTCCATGAATTTAACAGTGTAATCAACATTATTTTAAATAATTGGTTAATAATTCTGACTATTGTTATTGACTGACTTACCCTATAAATGTTTGTTATATTTTTAAAATAATTTTTTGGCGTGTGTGTTAATTTTTTTTTTCTCGAAAAATATACCACCAACTTTTATGAAGAGCCTTGGAACTACTGGACAATGGTGTGGTTCCTTATGCCAGGTTTCTGGTTAACCCCAGTTCTAAGGCGGATGGGGGTTCCAGAAATAGCATTTATTGTGTATAACTATTATATTTCTCAATCAGTTCATTATTGGAACCGATCTACTGTTCTTAAAAATCTATTCTCTATCCATTAAAACCAAAAACTATCCACCACAGACCCCCTTACTATGGTATGCTAGATATTTTATAGAGACTAAATTTTTTCTCACCTCAGTATTGTCAATTACATAGCACTTAACATATTCCAGAAAAACATACAGTGAATTGTGATATAAATATTTATTGGAATAAACAAGTAATATCAATATATCAAATGGTATTGCATAACCGCCTGGACATTTTGGTTATTCACAAAATAAATAAAAGCATTGATGTAAAAACCCTAAGTGATAAATAATCTACTCATTACCCAGGCAAAATAGAAAATACCAAACCTTATAATTAAAAATTCTATCACCAGGACTACGATGGTCTTATCTTCCTACGGATTGGTCTTAAAAAGCACAAATGAGAGCTTGATCTAGGAAATTGATACAAAAGACAGTTCTGCTTATTACTTCTAGAATTATAAGGAAATTTTTAATTGAATAAGATTCTACTACATCCCCTTGATTTATATATATCCATTGATTTTTATAGATATTATGTAATAGTATTTATTATATAAATATGACGTAAAATGTTTGACGTGAACTACAGGTTGCTTTATAATTTCCATGTCTATTCTGTTCTATCTAGGCACGCGAAAGTCTCATATTAACTTTGCTATCACATGTAGTCCATAAAACTTAAGATACATTTCATTGTCACTTGCAGATGTTATCCGTCAGAAATGATCTATCGTCTAAATGTTACAGTGTTTTTCATCCTGCACTCTTTTCTATTTTTGCCTCTGGTCCAGCTTTATAGCTGCAATCGTGTTTGTTTGGTATAAAAGGCCCTACCAGACGAGTTAATGATATTCAACTCCTCGGTAAAATAGTTATCCAGTTTAAAGGTGTCGGCCTTAAAAAAAAGATCATACTATTATATTTTTTTTGTTAGACATCTTTTTAATGATACATGATTAATTTAAACTTTAGAAAATTTGGCTTTCTTCCTATAAATTAATTCACAACATGCCTTAAATCATGCATCAAACCTTATCTAAGTTCACTTTGATAAAAAAAAAAAAAGAAGAATAAAGATACTTTGATTAATGAGTTCCTACTCTATGTACATTTTCGATTTTTAAAATTACCAACTCATAATGAATATCCACCTTCAAGATTCGCTCACAATTTTAGTTTTGATAAAAAAAATGTAGTTGTGAGATTTTGGGATTAATAACAAGGAGTGTTAAGTCTTGGTACATATTAAGCCTTAGTAAAATTACAAACAGTTCTATCAATTATGTTATCTTATTTTTTTTCACCACAGTTTTCAAGAACTTTGTCGGTTTATGTTTAACATACCTGTGTTTATAATCCCTTTATTCTATAATTACCTACACTGTTCCCTGAAATCAGAAACAACGGAAAAGTACAAAATAAAATGTATAATTTTGTGACTGCTTTGCCCCTTGTCTACAATTGCTTTTATGGAAATGTTTTTTTCTTAGTATTTGAGAAATCGATATAAACAAACTCTCAATTTAGATGCTGTTTATGAAACGGGTGCATCTACTACCGCATTTTACGCATATTTATCTTCCAAACGATTTTGCTTAGTCTATGACGTCATTGAAATATATTAAGGGTCCATAATTGTTGATAATTAAAAAAAAATAATACAATATCTGTTACTACATTATTTGTATTTTAGAAATTAAAGCATAATTGGTATAAAAGAATTTTTGATCAGATAGATTGCTCGATATTTTTTAAAAACTATTCTAATCAACAATATAATTAAATATTCAGTTAACTGTTGAGATCAACAATTAAAAAAAAGTTTTTGACGTGACAACGTCTTATAAATCATTTTGCGGGATGCCATGTTAGAAAAAGTGTCCCGTAACGGAAATTGACTTCGTTTAACATATGGATATTATATCATATGTATAAAAATTAATTAATGTATAACCAAGCAAAAATAAATATCTGAATTCAATATGTGAACTGGTTTATTATTTCAAATATATAACATTGGATTGATTTTAATTTATATTTATGTAATATTAGCATAGAGTATACGTTGTCACGGAAATATGTCGCCTCGGCGCCTACACGGGCACGGTTTTTTTAAAACAGACAAAAAAATTCTTAGTTGGATTGTAATGCTGGAATCTAATATATATATGTATGGATTTGTAATTATTATTAGAAAATAAACTAATATTTGGTAACACAATTAAATTTGATAACTCATTAATAGGGGAGATTTATATTTTACACTATTTGACGGGTATTAAAATATAGTACTGTATTAAAAAATGTACCTGAATAGGAATATTTCTAAAGTGCTTGAAGTAAGACACCCAAATTTATTTTTATTGGCAATACCAAGAAACTGGTTCTTGCTTAGTTACAAAATTTATTACTTATTGTTTGAATGTTACAATGGATATTTGTATTACCTTCAATAATCTTTGTATTAGTAATTAAATTTTAATTCATAGTCCATTAACAATAAATAGTTTATTCAAAACTGTATTGCTTGGAAAAATTAAATTAAACTATTATAAAATATAATCAATTCCTCTGAGGATAAGATTAATTTTGAAATGAATGTTTTTTTTTTTGTATCCATTCACGATTTTGTATCCATTATAGGTATATACAGAAATATGTACAGAAAATGACAAGTAGCACAACGGAATGTAATTCTCTTCCGATCCTTATGTAAAAAAACGAAAAAATATATTATATTATTTCTTTCCGTTTATTGTCGTTTTATATTGATGGATTTATATTCATCATTAGGAACTAATAATGCTCCCTAGTTTCGCCCTAAAATAAATCGACAAGTGTTTTTTTTTATTTGTTGTAATTTTTTTTTTAATAATTTATTTATTGTTATTTACAACTGTATACATATATACACATCAAGTAAATTTCCTGTAAGTTATATTATGACATGATACAAACATGTGGAGAATCTACCCATTGATAGAACTCCAAAAACTAAAGAAGGAGATCTCGAGGCCATCTTCTTTTCAGACGCCTAGGAGGATTATTAGGTAGTGAAGGAGAATCCAGGTTAGAAATGAGTTGGTTTGGGTGGTTGGGAAGTTTATTATGGAAGGATTGGTGTCTGGTTCTGGCCAAATCGGCAACATTGGGGACATTGAGGTCCTGATGGATGATTTGGTGTTGTAAATGTTAAAAAAATTTTGTGGAAAACTAAAATGATTTCCTTGAACACCTTAACTAGACTGTATTCTTCTTCTTTTTTTTTTGTGGCTAGTCACGTACAGTTGAGAATCACTAGTTTAAAATTAATGTTAAAAATTTTTATAATACATCTTTTCTTAGTCGTCGATGAACTCTATTCAAATGCAAAATATTATGAAGTTCTGGAATCTCCGGGGTGAGGCCGAAGAATTCAATTTTTTGAACATGTATATTCATCTGAATAATTAAAAGTTTCACCAAGTTTTTCAAGAGTGAATAAATTTAAGCAGTCACACAGAACAATAGCCACAACCAGGGCCCTGGTTCATAGTAAAGTACAAACTAAATTATTAGTCTTGTAGATTAAATACAATTACGCTTTCTTATATGGTAGTAACTTGTACTTTAGTTCTTGTTAACTGCAGTTATGTCAATAATAGTTATCCTTATTATGAAAATAAGCAACTAAAATTTAGATATGAAGCGTTAGGCCACAGCTAAAACTGATATTTGGTTAGTTCTAACTTCAACTAGTTTCAACTGAAAAACTAAAAAATAATATTATAATACAAAAATCCAAGTACGGGATTCATTTTAACTTTTCTTATATGGTTATATTTGACATATGGCCATGTTTATTTTTTCTCAGGTCAATCGATTAATTTCAGAGGTGCTGGGAATGAAAATCGATATTAGGATATCGGCTTGCATATTGATTTATTTTCAAGAGTGAATAAATTTAAGCAGCCTCACAGCTAAAGAGCCACGATCAAGGTCCTGGTTCAAAATAAAATACAAACTAGTTAGTAGTAAAAACAAAAATAACTATTAGTGTTATTACCACGTTGTTTCTGTATTTATAAAGCAATACTATTAACTTATGAAACAAAACCAGATCATAGTCACAGGAACAATTAAGTTTTTAAGTATTTTTTAAATTTCTTGAATGAAATTTAGTTTTAGGATCGAAAAAAATATCTAGATAAAAGAAATATAGAAAATATGGTAATAAACATTTGATTGACTGATTTTCCAATTGTTTAATAACACATTTGTGTGAAAAATAATAATAAGGTCTTTCTAAGTTTTATAGATCAAAAGATTTTTAGAGGTATTTGAAATGGAAACGTCGAAATAGGTTGATTGATTTCGAGTGGTGAGAAGCTCAAAGGAACACAGATTGACCGAGTGCATTCAGGAAATGCTATCTGTCTGGGTTTTATTTTTAGTTTCTTGGATTCTCAATACCTAATGGAGTTATCCCGATCATAGTTATAAATATCTGATATTACGTGGAATATTATAACAAAGCATTATCAATTTAAAAAAACAAAACAATATTTATACGAATATTTATTATTGTACTTATTTCATATAAAATGTTGGATGCGAAATAATTAATTTGAAAATCACATTTACAGAAGCGATCCATTTGTATAACTATGATTAATCATTTTATACTAGCTCTCGAGACCATTTTCAATTCATTTTGAACGATTTTCATGAGCGTTTATCAAGTAAACGGGTTTGAGTGAGTTTGAAGTTTAGATAAAAAAGGAAAATAGGGATGTAATATAAATGTTTGTAGAATATACTCTTGTTCTTCTTCTTTAGATTTACTGTTTAGTGCCTCTCAGCGTAGAGGAGCATTCAGCCAGGAATAAAACTTTTACCTATTTCTTGCCAGGTTCCTCGCCCGTCGGAGGTCCTTCCCCCTCGCCCTACAAGAGTCACTCAATGTAGTCGAGATATGACATCCTAGAGCAGCCCCTAGGTCTTCTGCCATCTGGGACATATTCCATAGTTTTTAGAGGATTTCTGTGGTCGTCCATTCTTATAACATGGCCGAACCACTTCAGCTGTCGAGCTTCCAGGATCTCTTTCAGTGGGCCTATCTGCAACTTCTGACGAATCCTTTCATTGCGAACTCGGTCCCTCCTTGTTTTTCCAACCGTCATTCGCAAAAATTTCATTTCGGCAGCTGTGATTCTGCTCTTCTGTCTATCTATTATCCAAGAATATACGCGATAGAATGAATTAGTCAATGAAGGACAAAAAAGGCTTTCATTGCACACCAAATTTTGGATCACTTCAAACCCTATCTTGCACTCAGAGCACTTGAAGATGGTTACGGATAATGTAATATTCGGGAAAATAAATTAAAATTATTTAAATGAGAGAGTAATACTTTATTTATCTATGCTGCCTAAATACATCAGGTTACTATCTCACACAGCATACTTATCAATCCGTAATCGGACATATATAAATTACACATACATGGTATAATCAGATATAAAGAGATATAATAATTTTTTTTCTCCCTACAGTTTCCTTTTACAATCAATTTCGGTCTGTACAACA
>NW_027105369.1:248303-257393 GCF_000696795.3 Halyomorpha halys | reverse complement strand
TTCAGGGCGTTCGCCCATTCTGACCCCGAGAGTACCTGCTTGTCACATACATATCTATTTGCTTTCGGGGTCTTCTTCGGAATACTTATAAGAAGGATTTATTGTTGTTTTTATTTGTTGCAGTATGTATTTTGTCTTTGACTTTCTCCCTAAATTATATCGCAGTCAGAGGATACTTGACAACCATACAAGTGGAACAGTATGTTGGAGGACCCCAGTAGAGAAAATAATCCTAGTATGAGGAAGTTACTATCTTTAGAATATCTCCAATATAAAGTATAATCAAAACTTTTTTGTTGAATATATATATACCAATATTTAAGCAGAGCGGTGGAATATTTGTTTTCTCATAACCCAAGCTCTTTCGTTATCAAGGTTATCAAGTTATAGACGTGATATGACCAAATACTTATCTTTCTGAATTAACAAGGGCGTTTTTAAATTTTTCGATTTTGTAACCATTTAAATATCAGTTTATCCGGTCTCAAAGCATATCAAAATACTGCATTTTAAACGAAATATTAAAAACAATTGACTTTTTTTTTTAATATTCTCCTATTCAATTTAAAATACTGTTTCATGTATGAAGATGAATTCGGCAAGCAAACAAATATCCCTATTGAAATCTCAGATTTCCAATTTTAGTCACTTTTTCAATGTATCTTAATATAACTTTTTTTTTTTCAAAGTCTCCTCATACAGTTTTTAATAAATGTTTCAAATGTAAGTTAAGAAAATATCCTATACGAGGTTTAGGGGGCAGGTTGCCTGGGAATCCTATTATTTTTGGTATTTTGATATTTATGAGAGTGTGACGTGTCGTGTATATACATAAGAAATTAGATTAACTGGTTCAGTAAGAATATCATTTCGATGCCTCTCCGTTATTTTTAAAGTCTAGTATCTTCAACTTCTAATCTATTTTAAACTTGTTCTTGAATACTCTATGCTCCCTTATACGAGGTTGAAGAAAAACGATAGATATTGAATTGCAATTTTTTTTTTTAATTTGAGAATTTTGTTAACTTTGAAATTAAATAAATAACTTTTCATGTCAATGAGGTATTGATAGCAATTGGTCTTTCTGCTTAGGCTTGGCATCTGTCTTTATACTACAAAAAAATACAATGTTTAGTGTATATTTTGGTTTCATGAAACTTACGATTTAAGAATATATTTCAAGTGTACAATTTAAAAGTTGCCGAAAACATTTTCAGGGATTTTTTTTTCTTCACATACAGATGGAGTTTTCTTTAGTTTAACGTCCAATTGATTGTCCAAATTAGGACAGGAAAGAGAGTTGTCCAACCCCTTACCACCTATTCTAGCTGGAATAGAATGCCGATGTCCGCTCCATGAGTCTATCATGAAATGATGAAGTCAACTCGCCCAGACCTGATGCGAAGCGGCGCCGGTGCAGAAAATGAACTTAGCCTCAAAACTTAGCCCAATCACTACAGCTGTCTCTAAATCCTAGTTTATGATACTACAAAAGCAGCAAAAATGTTACGAACAATTTTGGATTTGAGAATTCAAGAACTTGATAATGGGTTTTCATCAGCTAATAGAATATTGTGTTGTGTGGAGTATTTTATTTTCGAATAGTAGTTCAGGTGTTTTAGATTTCATTTCGTTCTCGAGTATTTTTCTTTTTCGCTATACTTGATTAGCTTGCGTTAATTTGTTTATAAACAATTATGATATTCAATTAATTTCATATTGACCGTGAAATATTTGTGTAGATTATATGAGGGGTATAAGATATACTATATCTCATGACGAACTATATGTGACTCCAATTTAACGGAATATTCAAATTGCTTCTATAACTAAAGTTAGTATAGCTATATCTATACTGAAGTAGTAAGGAATGGCAGTGTCTTCTGTTTTAATTTTTTATCTTATCAAATAAATGCTTACTTCTTGGGTTAGTATTTCTGTATTAATTTCCTCTCTTATTATCCATTTTCTCATTAATATAATTTTCATTTTTTTAAGAATAGTTCCAATAGCTTACTTTGAAATAATATTTCTGTATCAAGTTAACTTTGATAATTCTATTACCCAGAATAAGGACACGCAGTCACGACATTTAGCGTGATATAATTTAAGATTCAGAGAGAGCTACTGCCTAGAGTACTTTGATCCAAGATTGTCTAATAAAATAGAAATGAGAGTAGCAGGCTTCTCTTCTCTATTTTATAAGTGACATTTTTAAAACACTAATAATATTTTTTAAATTAATACGTAGTTACAAGAAATGTATTTTGAAGTGAATTGGTGCAAGTATCACACCCATCCAGTTAGATTTAGGTGAAACTTGATACAATATGATTCTATTACTATCATAATAATGCTTGTAAAACTTTTTTCTATATCATTTATTATTTTTGTTGGATTATTTTTTTTAGTAATTTACCACTATGTATATTTTAGATTATTTTAAAATAAATTTCAGCATTTTTTCGTCTCTGAGATTTTATATATTACGTTTTTCTAATACAAAAAAATCGTTTTTAAATGTCTGAAAATTATATTTATTCTTTGAGGCCTTGAGATAGTTTAATAACATCTCTTTCTACTGATTTTAAGTATAAAACAGAACCTTCCTACAAAATTGCATATTTTGTAGAATTTTAAATAAAAATACTTAAAAATACTTAAATAAAAATAATAAGTTGGAAGTACACTTTAAAGTCGCGTTTCCAGAGGCGTTGGAGAGTACTGCATTTTAAAAAAAATCCGTTTTTGAGAAAACCACAAAGAAGTGAAAATAGATCCTTTTGCGTGTTATGAATAATTTATCTTCAATTAAGTTATGGTAACTGGAATTTCTCAAAAATTCTTTTGGCTTTTAAGGAAGAAAAATAAATAATAAATAAATCATTTTCGAAAGTATTCTTCAACTAAGAAAAAAATATGTGACTATCTTTTAAAACGATTGAAATATGTTTCAATAGCGATGTATTGATGTATGTTTTTTTTAGTTTGTTTTAATATATATATATATATGTGTAGAAAAATAGTTAAATAAAAAATTTAAGTAGATATTTCATATTTTATAATTCATAATTAGTGTTCATTATTAAAAAATATCTTTTAAAATTGAAAAGAATAAAGTCCTAAATACCTTTCACACTTACAGAATAAAGGTATTTCGGACTTTATTCTTTTCAATTTTAAAACATATTTTATAATAATGAACACTAATTATGAATTATAAAATATGAAATATCTACTTAAATTTTTTATTTAACTATTTTTCTATGTATTTTAGATTATTTTAAAATAAATTTGAGCATTCCATCGTCTCTATTATAGTAGATAATATGTTTTTTCTGAAAATAATAAATAATAATAAAATAATAAATTTGTCAAATTAAAAATAAAATAACATTTTAATATTTTTAGTTTTTTGGGAGATCGATAGTTTAATAACGTTTCCCTGTTCTTAAGTATAACGCACAACCTTTCTGTAAAATTTAATAATCGTATATCTAGGGGATCCGGTGCAATATTTAGCCGGTGTCTACAGCTCGTTCTAATAAAAAACATCAGTAGCTCCCCATTTATTCTGGATGTGGGATATAATAATATAAAATCGATCTAATAACATTACCCCTACAATGCCAGGACAGAGGATCATTTGTTATACTAGACAACAGCCTTTGGAAAAGAAATTGATGAGGGACCTACTTAAGTAACAACAAAATTTTGTCTTAATCTAAGGAAGATTAATGGTTATTGTTCTTCCTTATAGCTGTTATATTTCAATTTTCTTAATTTTCAATCTTAGCTAATTCAAGCATTGTCACCATTTGTTAAGATTGGTTAAAGTATCCAAGAGCAATACATTCTTTTTGTCTTACACATGTGCATGACCTCATATGAACCTCAGACTAAGTACACACATTATGTGTTAACTAAGAAAATTCACTACTTCAGTTACATATTTCAAATGCCCGATAATTGAACCCATATATAACATACTAAACAAATAAACGTTTTATTTTGTATGTAATTTATGAACTATATCGATAGTGTTTTCATTTCACTATAAAAACCCATTTAAGAAACGAAACAAAGTTGTGCTGCCCAACCTCATCTTTGGGTTTCATATACAGCATACTTATTCAAATTTAAACAGACAATTTTTTTTAAATCTTACAACATACGGGCATAACAAGTATACAATATATAATAATAGTATATAACTTTTTTGTTTCATCGATTTTCTCCTTTTATCTTTTTATTCATTTTTTTATTCCTTCCTATACGTTATTATTTTTTTTTAATAGTCCCATTTTTTTTTTTCATTTTTTCTCTTCCAACCCACTGTAACTTTTCTTTTTTTTCACCTTTATTTTCCCCTCTTTAAAGTAAATAGAACAAACCTAAAATATAAAATACTATATAATATATATATTAAATTAATAAGAATAAAAACACGTAACATATATATGATATAATTAATATAAATAATTCATAAAAATCGTGTAGCATTAGTAGTGTAGTAAATATATTCATAAAAAAAACAAAAACAAATAAATATAAAAAAAAGTAATAAATGTATGTAAAAACATTATGAGGAACGTTATATTTTGGGTATATGTTGCAAAATGAAAATTTTTTAACATAATATTAGTATAGCTTACAATATGCAATTTTGCAAAAATTTTAGTTGGTTTCATATTGCATAAGTGAGTTTAATTAGGTAGTACATGTTGAATTATCGGTACATGATCTATTTGGAGAATTATCGGACAATTGATAAATTAAATTTTTAAATGCAATGAAGTTTTAAAGACTGAATATTTAATTGTAAAACAAAAAAAACTTGTATTTTAAAAGATAGAAGATAATAGAAAACTGCTCAAATATATTATTTTAAAGTGATTCTTATTACAACCTGGTAAATATTTTTTCATATAATTTAATATCAAATATTTTAAAAAAACAATAATTTTCCATTTGTAAATCGTGGACCATTTGCTCATTGAACTATCTGTTGCGAAACCTTTTTATAGGAAAATAAATAATATATATATAGATTTCATTATTATTGTACAAAATAAATTAACAAAAATCTGGTACGCACATATATATTTCATATGTAGGTAAGTTAAAGAAAATAATCTTCAGTTAACAAAAAACCTCTTTTCAGAAGTGGGAATGTATTAATTTATGATAGAAAACTCACAGAGTTATACATTATAGAAATATCAGAATATATCCCTCTGTATTCTTTAAGAAATTGGGTTCATCCACAGAATTCTGGAGGCGGTTTGGGCAGAAACACCTGAATGATTCCACCGAATTAGCAATGTTGAATCATGGTTCAACAAATACAGAAGTCTACATCAAAGGCTTTGGAAAACATTTTTCTAAGCGCTTTGCAACGTCCTCGGATTGAATTTTGTTTTTATATCCTAAAATTTTAATTGAGTTAATCCTGACTTCGTTATAGACATTTTTACAAATAATATTTGTGTTTTGCCCCAAAACTAAATTTCTACCCCTGTACGTATAGGCTGGAGAGAATATATATTTTCATATGTATCACCCTGCTGTCTGTCGCATCACTGATATTGAAAGCCACTAGAGGCTGTGTAAGAGCTGATAGGATAAAGTGCAGAGGCATTGGTTAGAGGTGGAGAAATTGTAATAACTCCAAGTTATTATTAACAAAGCATATTGGGGCCAGTGCCCCTTTAATCTTTGTGGAGTTATATATAGTGATTCTAAATAGTAGATGGAATAAAATCTAGGTCTAACGGAATAAAATGAGGTTAAGGACGAAATTTATGTCTAGGTGTTTAATTGTCATATTCTGGAATCAATGATGATATTTCATCGTTTTTTATTTCTTTTAAACCATTTTAAAAAACTTATATACCACATTTTATGAATTTATTATGAAATAAATCATCAAATTGCGTGATCCAGTGACCCAAGCGGGATGAAGTGTGTTTACAATCGGGATCCTTGGATACAGTTTCGTGCGGTCGATGGTAGTTCCCCACCATCTCCGTAGGAAGAACTGCGTTTAGGATAAGTGTTTCGTATTGAGTTAAAAGAATGGTTCGCAGTATTAACCTGAAGGTGAGATTTAACCTCCGTTCTCCTAACAAAGGTACGACCTCTGGTAATTATGTTTAAAGAATATTGTTATGCTGAACTTAGGTTGGTGTCAGGTTAGGTGTGGTTTCCCTTTGTGGTCAATATGTAAACATTGGTGGTAACGCTATTAATTATTTACATTTACTGTTAGAATTTGAGTAAGAGTGTTTTTATGTAATGGTGGCTTAAAAATTTTCAATTAGAAATTAAATTTGAAAAAGAAAATAAAAAAAAAAATATGCATACATAACGTTAACTGTATAGTATTGAACTATGGAACTACGAATCTATAAAGAGATAAGAAGTTATTTTAAAAATTTACTCAGCCATTGTATGAAACAGGTGGCATGCTAGAAAGCTGTTGAGGAAACCGATAAAAAACATTCCTTATTTTTTTCTCATTCCTAAGAATACAATCTGCAATATGATTGCAAAATCATTACACCTCGTAGCAAAATCAAATTTTATATCATTACCATTTTGTAATAATAGTAATAAAGACATTTAATTTATGTATTTTTTGAATAGCTTGTAGGACAAATAACTGTTTACATTTAGTTCGTATGTAACTACTATTTGATCAATCGGGCTATCCTCTATTAAACTTTATTTAAACTTTCATAAAATTAATTTTGATCTCATACATTCATCATTATATTTATTATTTTCGAAGGAATTCTATTGATGCAATAGTTAAGTTGTATTTTCTTAATTTATTCAATACTTCGTAATGCTATATTTGAGGACGTATATACATTAATTGAATACTATTGAAACTTTGATATCAATTAATATATAAATGAAGTGACAAGACGATAACTATAGTAACATAAATGGTAGCAGCTTACTTCGCTATAAAAAAATTGATTATTCCCTAAAAAAAATTTTATTCACCTACTATACCGAAATTCTCATTACATAAATTTTTGGTCCAAAATTTTCGCCTTACATTGGCTTTTGGTTTCTTTTGAAGAATCAAAAAAATAAAACAAAATAAAATCGTTTTATTCTCCATTTTTTATCAAGCTCCAATAACTTGAAAAATTACCAGAAAATTGAAGATTATAAAACTGTTACTCTGTAATTGCGAAATAAAACCATAGTCGATTTTCGAGTTACCGAGCTGCCTTATTATCAGCTGCTACGTTTCTGGCTAACAGCGCTTCTACGGTTGTTTGGGATTCCGGAAACAGTATTTATTATGTATTTCTATTTTAGGATGTATTTAGATTTACTGAACACAATTGATAGTTTGGTATAAAGTATGGTATTTAGCTAAAATTAAACATTTAAAAATACTTTATTATTATGGTTTGGTAACATAAATTGAACCAATATGTGCTATAAGGAGCGAAACAGAACTTTTTTTTAAAATAGAAATAACTTCAACACGACTCAACCAATCTACACTAAACTTGGCAGTGGTTTAGGGCGGTATGAACTGCACCAGAAAGCACAAACCGTGTCTAATTAAACAAATTAAAACCGGGGATATAAAATAAAACGTTTGAAAAGTTTTCCTTTCTTTATAACTAATATTTCGCCATCATAAGGACATCTAACTTCTGTTACAGTTGATTAAATGAGGATACATTCAGCTTTCCAACGGTTGTATTACGGTAGGCATTGGATAAGATGCAGATGAGTTATGAACCATTATATATACAATGGTCACTGCAATAAAAAAATAAAAATAAATCCTCCAACTCAATCAAGGTGAAAAATTTCTAATTCTTAATTTCTTTGAAAAATGGTATTTAAAAGTTCCAGGCGATGCTAAAGAGTAGTAGAATTAGTTTTTTCTAAACACATATTTTGTTGACCTACTTTACTAAAATACTCTTTATGTTATTTATTATTATTTTTTTTCATTTTGTGTATAAAAAATCATGTAACAGATTCAGTAATATTTTTTTATTATTGTCCTGAAAGAGGAAAATCGATTGGCAACAACCATGAAAAAAAAAATATAATTTTTTAGCAAATATATTTTTATTATTGATTAGCTTAATTTTGTTAATATATTTTTTTATAACCGAAAAATCAGTAGTCTATGTTCTTCCCGTGAAAATCCTGAACATTCAACAAAAAAGTCCCATCACAAAACAGTATGCATAAAGTACGAACAAATATTGATTTTTATATATTAGGCTAGTTAGTATTGTTAATTGTTGATTTAATTCTTATTATTTAATTTATTGCTCTCAGCAATACTGGTTTTAGGTATAAGTTTAGTTTTTATTAATACATTGCTGCTTTGTTTAAATATTGGCACATACAAAAACAGATTTGTTTGTTTTATTGAATCTTTTCCATTTGGTGTAGGTAAGTTGAATCTACAATAGTTTAAATGTCTATTAACAAGTATATTACACTTAAAAATCAGAGACGTCATTTTAAATGTATACGTGACCAGCATGCGGCAACATTTAGTCAAAG
The DNA here is from genome assembly GCF_000696795.3 of Halyomorpha halys. Classification (NCBI taxonomy): domain Eukaryota; kingdom Metazoa; phylum Arthropoda; class Insecta; order Hemiptera; family Pentatomidae; genus Halyomorpha; species Halyomorpha halys. The sequence continues at coordinate 248,834 of NW_027105369.1, read as the reverse complement.
AGGTGTTAAATGTTGCCGCATTCATAGATTCATTCATACTGGGGGAGGGCGTCCTTAGTTTAGATGGTTATGCCTAGCTCTACCGTTCTGAGATCTGCGGGCGGCGTCGGTTCGAATCCGGCCTGGGACATTGACTTTTTCCACAAATGAAAGACCCCCAATGGTTAGAATAGGTTGGTCACCTATAGATAGCACATTCGCTGTAGATTACCATAAAAAAAAAGTTACATGCACCCTTCCAGTCCTAACCACCAGAGAAACTTTTAATTGCTTGAATAATTTAATATTATATCCTCTTATTAAGGAAGGTTAAAATCTAAATTCTTCGGATTAAAATTTCACTCAGGGTCCGGATAAGTTTTTATCAGGGATGGAGAGGGAGAGACGGGAGTCAGCCCGCCCTAGGCGGCAAAATTTCATAATAAATTGATTGATAGATTTATTTATTGATAGATATTACAATCTGCCACACAGTTGTGGGCAATAGGTAATAATGATGAATTATCTCATACATACTAAAATAAAAAAAAA
>NW_027105369.1:239652-248236 GCF_000696795.3 Halyomorpha halys | reverse complement strand
AATATATACAAACAAAAGAATAGACAAGATGAACATATCATAATAAATAATAATAATAACTTGTAAAAATTTAAACCTTTTTATTTATAACCTTTACAACCTCAGATATATATGATAGTTTTTGTCAAAATGTACTTTAGAATTAATGTGTATTTCAGTCATAAGGGGGCGACAAACTTTTCCTTTGCCATTGGAAGCTGACTCCCATGCTACGCCACTGACCAGGAAGGTAAATCAAGAATAGATTTCTCCTCATAAAAAGTTTGAAACTATTATGATTCTTATATATCCTTTAAAAAAATTATTTACCAGCTTTTTGTATTTGATAATCCGGTTATAATTCTCATCGATAACGGTTATAATGCTTATATAACTTTTAATGAAAATATTTATCAGCATTTAGCATAAAATGATCCATTTCATGTACTAACCCATTAATTGAACTCTCTAAAAGGATTTTAACTTACATTGCTTCAAACATTTCAGCGATAAAGAAAAGTTTTTTGTTGGCCCAAATTAATATATTTTCACTTTTGAAACTTTTTTAGAAGGAGTCCTTAAATTATGTTATGGTTTATTAAGTATGGAATAAATCAATCACATGTAATAACAAATTATCACTTGCTCAACTTGCTAAACCTATTTACCTTTTAAACATAGATTTGTCTTCTTATGAACTTGTGTGTTAATACAAAACAAAAAAGGGAAGATTAGTTCGTTTGTTGTTTAATGAAGTAAAACTTCGATGGTCATCAACACTATTTATATGTAATTATATTTACTTTATTATTTGTTTATTCCTTGTCATATTTCTGTTAGTAAATTTCCAGATTTTAAAATTCTGTTGTTTTATCATGTGAATGGTTGAATAGCAGAATTTTATTCTAAACTATTGAGGAGTGATTTGAAATTGGGCACTCCTGGCGGAATGGGATGGTTTTGAATACTAGCTGTAATAGAGTACATACTTATTTATTTAAATTAGTTAATTTAATTAAAACGTAATTATTAAAGATACCTAAATCGGTAATTCCAGAATAGATATTCATTTATCCTTGAGCTGGGCCGTGTGAATTTCGGAACGTTTCAGTTCTCAAACCAAATAACAGAAAAGGAATATGTTTTTTCTCCAGCCGATTACAATCTTTTTTTTATAATTTTTTTCTCGTTCCTTTCAGCAAGTGCTCTTCCTATAATTTAAATATAATGGATGCCTCACCAGTCAATGAAATGATAAATGTCGTTAGCAATAACTCCCCCAACCATTTAACATATATAGATTTATTTATGACCTGTATAGTCTCAGGGCTGGAAATTTGGAGTCTGAAGTAGTTGGTAGGTGAAAAAGTAAACCTATCCGATTTAACTACTTATTATTGGGGAATAACTACTTATCTTTAGTTATGAATGTTTATCCCAACATAGGGTCCAATGTTCGGAAAGACGAATTATGAGGGGCTTGGCATTCGTAACTTAATTGTGGATAGCTGAAATAAAAGGAATTAGTGGTCCTTAGTTGAACATACAGCCTCAAGATGTGTCTGAACATTAAGCTTCCAACGTTGGGAGGATCCAAGCATTACAACGTAGCATCGTGTAGCAGCGGCTTAAGTATATTCGAGCGCTAGTATAGAATATTATTTACTGGTTTTGGGGGATTGTATCATGAGGTGAGAGAGGCAGTTTTCGGATTTTTCTATCGCTCAGCAATTGAAAAGTTATACCTACCTCCAACTTACATCAAAACCTTAATTCATCCCCACAACTCTGGTATCAAAGTTCTATGCCAGCTAACTTCTTCCGATCAGTCAGTTATGTTTACAGTATTCTTGAGCGCGTGTAGTGCCTAACGCATCTGTATACTTTTAGAACAAAGAGGCCTCTATTCCAGTATCTTCAAAATTACAAATACCCTCTTCTGAGGATGAAAAACCTGTATACTGGTTTGATTGATGGCAGTTATTCCGATGGGCTCTCCCTATAAATAGATTTTTATTTCCGATATTTTAAAAGCTTTTAGGGTCTGGCTCTGTGAGAAAAATATTTTCCCGGATACATCATAACATTTTTATTGTCACTAAGATTAGATCACTTAATTTTTCTTGAGGTCATTTTTAAAATGATCAACCACTTTAATATACGCTTCAAATTACAAAAGTGAAAATTTACATAGTTATAAATCCTTTCATTATTCTGTGATGAATCTCTTTGGGATAACATTACACAAAAAACCCATCAGACAAGTTTCACTTACCACCTCTTACTACTTAGAATTGAAATTGTTCTTCAATAGTTTAAGAACTGATTTTCTATATTAGTCATTGAGGCAATACTTTCAGGTACTAATTTTCCAAATGAGCTTTTGAGTTGATAATTCTTTCTTTTTTTTTCCATTTCTAGAACATTAGCAATGTATAACGGGAATAATCATTTTTGAGTGTAATGTTTTTTATGCACATATTGTATGCGGTTTGGCATGGAGTATGTACAACTTTTAAATAAACTTTTCATAAGGGTCACTATACCATAGGGGAAAAAAATAAGTATGTCTATTCAGTTCTCATAAACCTCAATAAACTTTTTGAATCTTAAAGCCATACTAATATGCTTTTGACTTTATGCTCTTGTAAGGGAGGAAAAGTAATTTCAAACAAAGAAATAATTCTTAAACGTTTTATTTTATCTTCGTTTCTTATTTGTTTACATAGCTCCGGTTTGTACCAATACGTGTATATTGCAAGGTTATAAACCACCCTTAAGAAGCAAATTGGTGTAGTCATGTTGATATTATTGTAATTTTTGAAAAAAAATGAAGGTTTAAAATTTTGAGCAAAAAAAATTGCATTTTTGATTGCTATGAAAATTCGTATTTAAGAGGTTTGAGGTGCGAAAAAAAAGTTATCAACAACCTATGAATTGAAAAATTTATTAAATTATCGTATTTTAACCCAACAAAAGCAAAGTATAAGTGAAACTGCTTATGAGTTCCGAGAAAGTTTGTATGGTCGGGTATAATTTTTATTTCTTATTTATATAATAAATAACAAAATGAATGTTAATTTGAGATAGGTAACTGAATTATTCAGACAGTAATGAAAATGCATTTAGCAAATTAAATTCTAATTATTGTAACTCTGATTGAGGAGTTGAGAACCAGAATTGACCAACGACTATAGCTGACAATTTGAGAAAAACTGTTTAATAGGTTTTTATATAATTTTTGTTAGAATATTTTAATTTTGAATCCTTACAATTTACTTAGCTGTTAGCAGAGACCGAGCTCCACTCTAGCACTGTCAACTTGTGAACAAATATGTGCGGGAAACGCTATGAACTATGTTAAAAAATTTAAATCATTCTAGAACTTTGCACACTTGGACCAGTTATACGAGAATAAACATAAATTATTATTAAAGTCATTCGATGAAACAAATAACACGAGTATTAATGACGAATACAAAACGTAGGGAAATAAAAAGCTTCTCACTTCTTTCTCTCACTTGTTGAATGAGGCATAATACATTTTTTTAAAGAATATGCATAAAATAAATTTAAAATAATCAATATTCAATTCGGAATGAATTGGTTTTTAAATCAAGCCCAACATTAATTCAGTCTAGAAGTGAATGCCGTGGTCATATATTGGCAGATGAATAATAAAAGTACTTAACTTTTTCAGTTCGTACTAAAGACAGCCTATTATATTTTTTAATTCATAATGGCTTTCTCTAAAGGTTTAAGGAATGTTACATCGGGAATTATAAGTAAGTTTTCATTCGTGGAATAGTAAGAGATCCTTATTTTTTGAAAGATATCGATTAGACGCCAGTTTTTCTTCTAGGGTGCTAGTCGATATATTTCCTTAGCCCCCTGACAAGGAGAATATGAATTAGCTCAGGTCACGCTCCTTTACCTCGTGGCGAAAATTCCAACCAAATTCACTGAAATTTCATCCTGCAATAATTAATCACACAAGGGGAACGTTTCTGACGTTACAAGAATTTGGAGGTAAAATATTTTTATCCCAATTTTTTTTTTATAGGAGGAACGAAGATCTGAGGATTTGATAGTCGTTTTTCGCCTCTACAATTTTTTTTCTCAACATTTTCGATTCTTTTCTTTTTTTTAAATCACACAAATTGAAATAACATGAGATGCCCTTCATCAATCTTCAACTTAAGAATCGTTTAGTACCTTGTAAACGAAACGAATTGGCACAAATCGGAACTACCTATTAAAAGATTTTTTTATAAGAAGTGCCACCATCAAAGCAAAGCAGCCATATTATTATTGAAATTAATCGATTTTATATTGAGAAATATTTTTTTTAATTTCCTGTATACTTTATATATCGACTTTGGTATTCGTTCTCGATCAGAAGAGGAAAATTGTTGCCCTTTCGGACATTTGTAAAATTGATGTTATTGCATTATGTATTATTGTTCATATAATCCGTATGAATCCTGATATTCGAGGAAGAAAAGAAATCATTATTTCACAATATTCCTGATATATTATTATTGAAAGTGAAAAAATGTTCTCATAAAGAAATCAGCGTTGGATAATTTACTCGTAAGACTGCCTTTTAAGAGAAGACCATTCTGTAGTATTAACATGTCTGTTTTCTACCACGTCTGTGTCTGGCGTCTGAATTAACGAGCCCTGATGCCGTCTACATTAGGGTGGGGAAGAATGACAGTCAAAGTAAAAATGCTTTCAATATTCTAGTGATTTTTATTGTATTTATTAATAATCTAGCTAAAGTCCCTCAATTAGTAATAATTGCTATGTTCATTTAATTGGATGATGTGAAAATGATTTTTTCGGTTTTATAGTCGGTTCAATGAATAACACTACATGCAGATTAATCTAATATTTCATATTCAACATTAAGAGAAATTTTATTTAACACCTCTTGAATATAAAATACTACTTTTATTAAAGTATACGTTTGGAAATTAATTAACGGAAGGCCACCAGAGCTATAGAATAAGCTATACACAGATGTGGAATGTCAAAAACGAAGTCATTGTCACGCTGCTTCTTCAACTAAACACATATTAGAACCCAACCTCTAATAATTATAATTTTTTTTTTTATTTTTTTTTTTTATTATTCATTTATTGTAATTTACAACTGTACAAAATAATACAATAGGTAAATATGTAGTATGTTTCATATACACTTGAAAATCTTGGGAAGGATCCAGCCATTGGTGGTACTTCAAACATTAATTTAAACTAGAAGGTCCCGTGGCCATCTTCTTTTCAGACGCCTCGGAGGGTTATCAGGGATTGTTAAGGATGAAAGATTAAGAATTAATGGGTTAGGATGGTTAAGGAGTTTGGAATCTGTTTTGGGTCAAATCTGCAACGAATGGGATGTTAAGGTCTTTATGAATGAGTTTATTTGTGACGTAATAAGGAGCATCAAGGATTTTACGTAATTATAAATTTAATTCTTGTTTTTAATTATTTTATTATCAATTTCTTAAAATAAAAAAAAATGATTCATATATTAAAATGGATTATTATTTTTATTATAACTCCTGGAATATTAGAAGCAAGTATCCTTTCTATTATTTCAATGTAAATTGTTTATGTATGTATTTTTAATATTTTTTCCTTTACATTTTTTTTCTGCGATGAGATAATGTTTAAAAATAATTGGCAACATTAAAATTTAACATCACAATTAATTCGAGTTTCGTTTTTTTTTTTACATTAAAATTTAATATTTCAATTGAGTTTCGTTTGTTATTTTTAGACTTCATGGCGTATAAAATAGAAACACTTATATTTAATGAAAAATCAGAAAAAAAATTATTTTAATGTTAGACTAAAATTTACATATTGATATATGATTGTAAAATTAGTTGTGTAAATAATAAGTTATATTTAAATAACATATAATTAATTTTAAATTTTTTATTTGAAATTCGCTGTATAATTTTTAAGAATTCTGATTGTATGTTATTTGTCAAACAATGAACTGAATGATGGGCAATGTTAAGTTAAGGATGTTAAGTAAAGTTTAAAATTATTTAATTGTACATTAAGTAAAGTAGAGAAGTCATTAAAGGGTATTTTTTTTTTCAGAAAAGGATAAAAAAATCTAAATTTCTGCAATCCTTTTTGTAATTAAAAATTACATTAAGAATATTAATTGAATTCAGTTTATTAGATTTGAAAATATATAAATAAAATAAATTGTTAACGTTTTCAGATGATTAAAAACAACGAATTATTGCTGTTTCAAAAAAAAAATTTGATTTTTTAAGTTCTAAAAATATTAAGAAAACACAAAACTTAAAGCTTGTTATTACCGATTGATCACACAAAATTTGCGAGATGCACACATCCTTATGTTTATGCAGTATACCCAATGCCTTTTACGACTTTATTTTCGGACTCTGAACTTCTATGAAAGAGAATTTTAAAAAATAATAATAATATTTTGGATTCGTATAGTTTTGTAAAATTAAATTCATTCTCATTTTATTATTACCATTCTGAACAATTTTAATGGAAGTCAATTTTTAACATGATTGTTAAGAAGTATCATTACCAATTCATTTATAAAAATAAAATATCAATTAACAAAGTAAAAATTCTTTTTATTTTTTTTTCTATAATTTTGGATTGCGCTAACAGAGGTGGGAATAATTTTTGCTACATGTTCAGACCAAGTAGTTTAACCTCTCATTAATAACAGAGTCCTAACATTTCGTTTTTCTGTTTTTCTTGTTTTCCAAATTAGCCATTTCCTGGCAAACGAAGGACAATTAAAGGGCAATGAACAATGAAATAGCGGAAAAAAGTTCAAAGAACCGGAAAAAGATCCTGGGAAAGAATCTTTGGCAACATCAATTTCTTGTAGTGGTAAATAATCATTCACGAGCTCTTAGATTTCTATCTGAAATTTTTTGGGCTATCATTTTAAAGAAATCTTTTAGTCAGTCGTTATTTAGCTAATTAATTTAATGTATAACTTCCACAAGAGTTTGTTTTCTGCTTAATTTTTCTCTTCAGTAAGTGAAAAGATGTTTAGCTCTCGAAAGCTTAAACTATATCGGATTGATTACTTCACTGTTTACTCGTATGTGTAAAATAGTTTTTAGTAATTCCGAGCATTGGTGTATATTTTTAATCTATAATAAAATTCATACTTCCACTAAATGAAATGATTCTCAGAGAAGAAAACGAGGTAATCATCTGGCATCTATCGGTTCTATGCTGCTGTATGCATCTATACAGCTATCGGCTCTTATTTTTTATGAATTATAAAGTGTTAAACTAGCAAAGTTGATAAACTATCAAAGTTGATAAACTATCGAGTGTATAAACTGTCGAAGTTGATGTATTATTTCGTTGCTACAATTTGTATGAGTTTAGATACTTTCCAATGCATCTTCCTTTCGTATTAAAGCATTTATAGATCCCTTAATAATTCATTTGTATATCGACACATTGCCACACATATGGAGGTTCGATCTTGTCACTATCAATAAAAAATAAAAATAAAATTCTTTTTTCTTCCAAAGATTGGAATTTTAATGATAAGTCCTCTGTCATAAAAGCCGATTAACCACCGGCATGATTAATTGAAAGAATTTATTTATTAAAGCGAAAGAGAAGTAGTTTTGATAGATTTTTGATATTTACACTTCCGTTTTAGATGATACAGGAATTTGAGATTTGACATGCCAATTTTTTCTGGTAATAAAGAAATGCAAAAAAGCTAAAAAAAAAAGTTTTAATTTTAAAATGTCCGCGTGGAGTAGAAGAGCCGCCCACCGTAGCTAGAAGTGAGTATAAGGGTTGACCAGCCTGCTAACAACTACTGACTAGATAGATAAGGGCGCCTGAGCCGGCGTATGTATGCCATACTGGTATTATTAATTAACGTTTTCATGTTAATGAAAATCTATCCAATTTGATATTGAGGCGAAATACCTAGTTAGAGAAGATATTTTTGGTGGCTTAGGCTATAGGGCTAAAAAAGGGGGTTTAGCTGAAGAGTTTTGATGTTTAGCACTTCTATTTTTTTTCAGATTACTAAAGACTGCTCTAAGGTTTGCCACCTCATTTCCCCCCTAAAATATATATTTAAAAAAAATGTCAATTTTTTGTACTATAACATGGAATCTATGGATTTATTTTAAAAACATCAACCTATACTAAATTAAACAAGATTGTACTCTCTACATTTATGTACTCAATATTCATCGGTTAGAAGGATCCGGTCTTAACCGAATGGATCCATCAAAATTTTGTTCTTCCCGTTTTGGTTATAACTTGGAATTAATTGAAATAAGTTTCTGATTACTATTGGGCTGGACTACATTTCATGTCATAATTTCGAGACACAGTCGACCCAAAACAGATAAATGAAATAAAATAAACGTTAACCAAACTGGTCGAATATTTTACTTTTTTTTAATTTAGTCTCGTGTGAATATACAAATAATATATAGTTTTAAGTAACAAAGAAAAAATTAAAATAATAATTTATTTTTTGAATTTTGTTATACTATTGTTTACCCTCTCCAGACTGCTCCCCTTACAAAGATACGTCCTGCGGT
>NW_027105369.1:234719-238162 GCF_000696795.3 Halyomorpha halys | reverse complement strand
GGATTGATAAGTATGCTGTGTAAGATAGCAACCTAATGTATTTAGGCAGCATATATGAATAAAGTATTTCTCTCAGTACCCTATAAAACATAAGTGAACGCGAAAAATGCTGGAAGTGCAAAATATTAAAACCCTCTCAGAACAATCCAGGTAAAATACTTTTTTTTAGGGTTATTCCCCGCATTAAAAAGAAAATGCACTCAATTAATTCCTATTGGAGTTCGATAAAGTAATTTTATGTTTGTTTGTTTTCAACAAAAAACTGCTTGTTATTCTTTAATATTAATAAGACATGCATTACATCATAACATCTTTTTTTTTTCATCCTGTATTAATATTTATGAAATTACCTCACCTAACTTCTAACTTTATAAGGTATTACATTTGAAGATTAGATTGTTTCATTTTCATTTTTAACTCTATTTCTATCTTTATAAATTCCTCTAAAGCTGTATAAACATTTGTCATTTTGGTTAGTAAGGGAAAACCAATACCTCTGGAGTTATTTGCAATACTTTTGAAGGTTTCGCTTCAAGGAAAGATATTAGTCGGAAGACAGTTAGTAGACCCAGTTCCTACTTTTGATGATAACATTGTTGATTAGTGGCTGATTCATCGGCTGTTAGAATACCTCTACAAGTGTAAATAAACACATAACCAACTACTGAGACTCTGAACCTTATTTGAACTAGGTCTCGCGCGTTTCATCTTCTTGTTTCTTTGATTCGAACCGAATTAGCCTTTCGTTTATTGATATTCTCATATTTTGGTGTCAAAGAGATCATGGCCATCATAACAAATATATATGTAAATGTTTTGCGATGGGTCACCTTAAGGTTCTTCAATATTTTATATAATTCTTTTTTTTTGTTGACCAAAATTACCGAAAGGATTTACTGTGTTGATACATCTTACCATTTGGCCAAGAGTTGTGACTTTATAATACCTTTATTCCCTTTGTTAGCCCGCTCTACAACTAGCTGTTTTAGTGTATTAACCTTATTTCATTCTAATAGGCACGTTGGGTTTCAGAGACCACGCTTAACCACGTGCCCATTTCTACAGGGTTGACCCAGACCTCATTGTCCAGACTAGTGAATACTTTAGACAACGTGTCCACCGTGACACATTGCTTACCATACTTCAACCGTTAACTATAGATGAGTCGCTAGACGATTTCTTTGAAGCCAAAATGGCTCAAGGTGTCTACTAGCCAGAGATGGGTAAAAATTAGTTGTATTTGAATATAAAACTGGCATAACCCTTATTCATGGTGATTTTAGCAATTAAATTCAAGTATAGCTAATTTTCTCCAACTCTGTTACTAGCGTGGGATCTAAACTGATGCAATCGCGCAACATATTTACTAGTTAGTGTGGACGCTGTACCGAGACCATAAGTGTTTGACTATACGTGTCTACGTGTGTGGATCACTTAGGAATTGGTCTATCAATGGGATCTATACTGGCCAACCGGGTTCTGTGGATGCTGTGAGCTTCTCACATTTTTCTTGTTTCTCTAGTACATTTTCTTAGCTATAAAGCTATAGATCTCTTCTAGAAAGCTCTCTGTTTTGTTTTTTTAGCTACGTTCATCTTAATTTAAACCTACGAATTGGCGTCTTCCATTGTCTAAAACATTTACCCATTGTAGAATTTGTCTACCATTCTCCTCTCCCAATGGTAGTATCGACGTCTCCATTCAGTAGAAGTTACTGTCAAACTCCATCTACTATTACAAACAGTGCTTTTAGAAGTTTTGGACACCTGCCAAAAAAATCCTTGCTTGTCTCTCGAATATCATCAAATCTTTATCATCATTCTTGGTTGTGGTCTATGTATTTAAACCTCAGGTCAGAATGCGACGATTTGATGTTTTTTGGAGAAAGATTTTTCCTTGATTGTGGTCCTAAAATTTAAACTTTTGGATCAACCAACGAAACACTGATTGGTTGGTGAATCACTTCAGTAAATCTGCGAATCAAGTTAATTGAACTATACAATTCATTGCCGAACCTACTCCTGACCGATATAATAGAACTATTATGAGGATTTGGGCTTTTAGTGTTTTTCCAATTAATCTCAAAAAACGTAAAAAATCCTGTAAACGTAAAAAATCCTCTTCATACATCTATAATATATAATAAAAGGAAATGTACCACTAAGATCAACTCAAAAGTGTAAACTATCAGTCGAATCAAGTTAAAGAAAAAAGTGACAGATTTTCTACCCTTACTTCATGACCTGCCTTGTTTATTAAGATTGATGGACATCCCTAGAACACATGAATTCACAGTTTGTATTTCATATTTTACTCAATTTAAAAAGCCCTTTCGGTTATCACCTCATTAGCATATGAGCTTTTAGCAGGGAACCCACTTTGAAAACTCTGCTATTTTAAAAACGGGTGGAGTGGAACGGTCTAGTGGTAGCCCAACATAATTTTATATTTTTTCTAAATCTACTACTCTTTATTATCACTCATCAAGGAAGTACTTAGTTCAATGCTTATACTTCTTTACAAATTTATTCTATTTGTTTCATTGAAATGATTTAGCACAAATATGAAAAAATAAATAAAATAAAATAATGAACTGAATTTTCTCCCTTAAAAGAAACTTTTCATTTTGCAAATATATATTTCCCCTAGTACGATATAGGCTTCTTTATGCTGCTTGAAAATTCTTGTCGGGAAAATAAAAATATACTCCAAGCTAATCAATAATATATGATATTATATTATTGAGTTTATAGAATATAACATATGGTGACCGTAAATCATGGTTAATTTGTTTGAATATTCCACCTTTAGTTCTTATGTAATAATAAGAAAGATAACGTTCTAATTTTCTTTTTCTCCTCTGGTTATCAAAAATAGATTTCAGTCGTCTTTAACTCTTTTTTCGGTTTGATAAAATTTTTAATTATTCTTTTACGTAAAATATTTTATAATAACAATAATGATTTCGTAACCCTCCCTGGACTGGTTCTTCTTCGAATTCTTGATCGATACCTTTCCATACATTGATTTGATTACGTAGTAATGACCTAGACGGAAATAGAAGAACTAAATCAAACGGTTTAGCGGGAAACACGAACGAAGAAGGCCAACAGATAAATGAGTTCTCGTGTTTGGGGCTGCCTACTTTAGCGGTAATAAACATCTCTCTATTTGGAAGGTATGTTTGTTTACCAAAAGTAAATAAAGATCTTCCGCTTCTGATGCTGTATTCCAGCTGACAGGCAATAATAAATATTCTCAATCTATTAACACTTAATGCTAGTTTTATTACTGTACATGAAACATTTTATATCCTTTATGAAGAAAGATATTATCCCTTCATATTTAAGCATGTTGAAGTCATTAGGAATTGTGCAGATTAATAAACGATTTTTCAAACAACCCTATTTTTTCATTAGTGGAGAAAAACATATTTAAAACTA
>NW_027105369.1:225921-234659 GCF_000696795.3 Halyomorpha halys | reverse complement strand
AAAAAAAATTTAAAGGACAGAAAAAATAATTATTTCCTTGTTTCTTGATTACTGAACACCTTGGGATTCTCACCTCAACATGCTCGGCTAACACGTCCTCCAGTTTTGAACTTAAGCTTCAATATCTTATAAATAGTGTATTTGATAGAATATTTATATATTATGTATTAGCAACTTGTATATTGGAATACATGCACATATAAAGACGCCCCAGTATACATGTTAACTACTCCTAACGTCAACTTCGAAATTTTGATTTGATTTTCTTTGGACCTTGACATTTGGCCTTTCTTTTGAGAATAAAGTTTATTTTTTAACCTTCTTTGGTTACCCTTATCCCCTTAACTTTACGTCCTGTGAAGGGGTAAATCACCAAAAACGTGAAAAAAAAAGTTTTAAGGTTTATGCGAATAATGAAAAAAAAAAATCTATGGGCAAAAATCGTTTTATTATACAATGTTCTAGTAAAATCAGCCATAATAATTTGAGCTGTTATTAGGATATAACAGCTACTGACCTCCCCTCCCCCAATCATGATGACGGATTCTTACAGGAAATTGAGTTCTGAATCGATTTAGTTTTATAAAGTTTTTGCTTTCACACATCTATTGCATGAAAATAGATCAGAAAGAGACCAAATTTTTAATTTTTAACGATTTTAGCCTTGGGGATGTGTCGGATCTAGAGCGTACCTGACTTAATTCGTCTTAAAATCTGATTTACTATCAGAATCTCTAAAAGGAAGTAACCCATTCTGTTGGATAAATTTGTTGAATTAAATAATGTAAGAAACGAGAGTACGATTACAAAGATATTATATTGGTGACTTATGCATTGATTTAACAAAAACTGAATATTCCTAGTTCAAATAAGAATCGTTATGAGTAATTATTTCTAAAATTATTTTAAACATTCCCGGTAACGGTGTGAATCATGTATTTATTATTATTCCTTTAATTTTTTCAAACAAATCCTCCTGGGTTGTTTACAAATTATTTGATTCGCTGTTTCGTTTCCAACTCCATCATCTCTGTGTATATTCAGTTCTTCACTTCTTTTCGAAATCGTCGCTGACATGCTCTAGTCTTCTACCTGATTAATGTGACAGAAGAAAGCAATCTAACAAAAGAATGAATAGTTTTTGATCTTGTGTCTATTTCGAGAACCTAATCTGTTTCTTTTTTACTCTAACCATTGGGCTTAGTGGTCGCCAGTAGGGTCCCAAAAAAACATTCCTAAAGGTGTATTTTGAGAAACAGATGTATTAGTAGTTGTTTATATTTAGACTGGTGTTGTATTGACTACTTTACCCCTCTTGTATCTGTTGACTGTCTGGGGTAAGTGAAACTGTTATCACATAAATTCTGTATTGTTTAAATGACCATTTATCAGATTTTTTTTTTATTTTAACATATGTGTAATAAAAAAAATCTTATCATTGTCCAAACCAGACTAAGTTTTTATTAAAATAGATTAATAAGCTGTTCTTTTACTTGTGAAAATCCTTTGAAAATTCTGGAAAGAAAATATCCCACATTCTATTTGAGGACTCTACTGAGAAGAAAATTTTGTATGAGTCATTTCCATGGCTTTCATAATTTTTTTTAGAGTTCTTCTATTCCAGAACTTTGACCTCCTGAAAAATCCTTCTACATATATTTTTATTCAGTTGATTTACAAACTTTGTTTTTTAAATTACGATAAAAACAGTGAAAGCTTCTAAACTACGGACACCCGTAAGGAAAGTGATCTTGTCCGTTATACGAAGGTTTCCACTATTATGGAGTTGAATTAATACGAGCACAAAAATGAAATAATAAAATTATTTGCATATCGCACCTTAAGCTATCATACCTCGTCCGAAAAAAAAATCCGAAAAACTAATACAATTTTTATACTGTTAAGGAAAAAAAATTAAAGCATGATTTTAAGGTGGGAGTGCGGTGGCCACGGGGTAAAGCGCGTGGCTACTAACTCCAAAGACCCCGAGTTCGAATCCGGCTGGGCAGAAAATTGTTTTCTGTTACACTGTAGCCGTGAGTCAACTCCTGTGGGTTCTGGAGCCTTCCTGGGGTCCACCCAGCCTGTTAAATTGGGCACCCTTAATTGGGTAAAAATCTGGCTGTCGAGCGTGATTCTGGCCAAATCACCTCCTTGCACAACCGTTGGTCTAGTAACAATATTTCCTTACAAAGTACTGAACCCCTGACCCTTCATGGGTTGTAGCGGTACAGATTTTATTTTTTAATTGTTTTAAGGACATGTCCCCTAAGCCGTCGTTTTGTTGGATATATTATTTTTTCCTGACAGAATTTTTTTCGGAATGTCTCTAAAACAATGTATTGATTTTTTTAAAAATTATTTAAAGATTTTTTAGGAAGCGTAACTAATGCGATAGCTTAAGTAATGATGTGCATTTTATTTTCGCCACAAACTTTTCATATTCGTTGTTAAAAATTCCAATTAAAACCAAACTAATTTAGATCAAATGTTTATGTTTTTTTATCATTAATATAATTTTAAATCATTTTTTTAAATCAATTTTAATTATTTTTATTTTCATCAAAATTATTACTTATTAATAATCTCACCTTTCTTAAGATGTTTGTCTAATGTTCTTTGCTTATTAAGAAAATGTTCCCACTTAGCAAATGCATATTTTTTTTACTAATTTGAATGACGCTGCAGACACAATGTTCAAGATTAAATTAATTATTACTTATATCTGTATTATTATAAAAATTTGTTTCGGTATCATTATACAAATTATGAAAAAGATATTTAAAAAATTCAAAAGTGGCGCATTTCGAAATTCATCTGAACAATATAGTTCTTGAGTCAAGAGTTTGTTCATATTCATATTTTATGGCTTCTTTCTGTTATAGAGGAGTAAAAGTGTGATGGAGAATAAAATTAGTGTCTACATACGGAATTCAGAGGTTTCATAATACATGGATTTAAATACATTAAATATGCACTTTGCTGGCCGGCACCTTAAAGTTGTCCATAATGAGAACGAGTATCCGTTATACAGGGGTTTCCTTTAAGAGAAATTATACGGTATTAAATTTTTAAAAAAATTGTGGCCAAATCAACAAAAACAATCCACATTCCTAATGATCTGCATCACATATTGATTACGGAAATTCAGTTCCGACTATGAACTAATGACCTTTGAAACTTCATTAACCCTTACTTTGACCCTTTAACAGAATTAACTTTGTAACTGTTGTGAATTGAATTTAAATGTTTGTTTTTTTCATAAGGTCAAAATTTTGCATTTCATATTAAATTGGGCGACTTTGTACCACTTTTATAAAACTAATTATAAAACGTTGGAATTAATAGTAGTTTAAGGTTGGCTGCAATCGCCTTCCAGATTACTCTAGCTGTCAACTGATATATTTTTAAATAAGCCTTATTAGTGAGAACGCTAGGGCGGGAGTTTTGACTATAAATAAGCCCTACATTCATCATCTGGGTTTAAACTGGCGACTGACACAACATTCTGGTTACCAGCTGAATCTTTAACGATGTCAGCAGATTGTTCCAACAATGGAAGACTAAGCAGGGATGTAAATAAAAATAAATTAGGCTTAGTAGTCATTATTAGCTGTTACAATAACGAACTGAGTCCTATTCAAAACGAATCCTTGGTTATTGCAGATTTTTCGAGCACTTTTGATATCACTTGGTTGATAAAAGGAAGTTATGTGAGTATTCGGAGTGTACTTTTTTTATTATATACTTATATATAGATGAATGACCGTATATTAATTAGGTAACTATGGAGATAGTCAGGGCTGCGGTCAATAAGAAATATAAAATAGCTCTCAACTATTTATTTATTGCTTACGTTTCTACTCACAATGTTGGTCTTCGCCAGGGCTAAAAATGAAAATATACGAATAAGGCAGAGTCAATATTAGAAAAAATGGTGATATAAAACAAAATCTTGAATAAAATAATAAAGAGGATGAAGATAGATACAATAATATTAACTAATATTCGTTTATTAGTGGCGCAACAGACGCAGTCTTTAGCCTGCTCATTCACCTTTGCCCATTTATCCCTGTTGGCTACGCACCTGATGGATATTCCGCCTTTTCTTAGATCTTCTTTTACATTAGCCATCCATTTTTCCTTTGGTCTTTCTCTAGACTTACTTCCATTTGGCTTTCCATTATGGAGCCTTCTTCCCAAAAACAAGAACCAGTTGCTGCACCATTAATCGCTCTGGGTGAGATGCCTTTGCAAGTTGGAGGTCAGAGAGATAAGATCTGAGGACTAGGTATTAGGATTGTGGAAGATTTATTTTAATAATTAAAAGTAAGCCCTCATGCCACACCCGAACAAAAGCGTGAGCTATATGCAGAAAGCCTCCAGTGCACCTGCCTGGAGTTGAAATCAAAATTGGTTTGTACGGAGGGATGTTGGGGAATCCAATATAGGTAGAATTCGTTTGAGGAGGATTTTTCAAAGATGTTTGAGAGGATAGGGCTTGAGATAATTGGTCTATAGGATGATGTGGTGTTGACAGGTTTACTTAGGTTTAGGAAATAGTATAATTATGGAGTGTTTTCATATCAGCGGAAAGCACTAGGATGAAATAGTGTCCTAAGGAGTCGAGGAGGCAGCTAATTTGAGTATTTGATATGGATATGGTTTGGAGAACAATAGGCTGATGCAATTGTGATTGGAAAGGAGAATGTTTTAACTACTACAGCAGTGACTTGTAGGAAATCGTAGACTGGTAAGGGAAGTAGATGATGAGTTAGGGACTGATGGACTATGTATGCAGTACCAGCATGAGCTTTTCTGTCAGGATAGTTTGTTATGGTGATTTGCTAAAGCTTCCAGTGGTCAGTGATGATTCAGTAATAAGGGCTAAGTTAATGTTTCTATCATGTAAGCTTATTCGTTTGTATGGTTTGGAACACCATTCGTATTCCAAAGGAGGAAAGCAAAAGGTTGGAGGATAATATTATTCTAGGGTTAATAATACCTTGAAAGGTCATTTTTTTCCCCATTTTAGTAATTGTTCTTGCAGATTTTTGAATTTTCCTTTTCATTTTTGTTAGTATGATACCCACGAATATTACCATTGTTTGGTGTCAAAAGAAACCAAAAAGAGTTGTAGTAGTAAGTGCTAAATTTCTTAGTACTCCAACTTTACTCCGGTTCGCTTTCATAATTGTAATATTATTAGATTCAGCTGTATAAGTGTCTTATGTGTTTTATGGGCTAAGTTAAAATTTATTAAAGCTAGTAAAACATTTAAAATTTTTTTTTAATTTATAGTATATACTATTCAGACGTTGGCTAATAGATATAAACAAATCGCACGGTTGTTTTCTCATTGATAAACTTATCGCAAAAAGAGTCTTCATCGGGTTCCCATTATTATCCAATGTTAAGGGAAGTTATTGAAGGATTTCGTTATGGTAATCTTGTCCCCAAAGTCGTAGTAGATACCGTTATTAGTGTTTCATAACTTATTTACTTTATTGTGCATCCTAGGGAAGTTTTTCTTCCCAATTATCAGTCCTTTTGTCGACCCGAGAAGTTTTCTGAAGAAATATTATTTTTTGAAAGTGATCCAGCCTTGGTTATGTGAGCGGAACACAGAGTTAACAATGTGAAAAGTGACCAAAAGGCGAACTAAAGAAGAGCGATGATAAAAAAGCAGAAGGTGGGGAGTCGGAACAGTTGGCACCTGTCGCGAGTCAGTTGCTACCTGAGCCAGCCGGCTGTGCTTCTCTCGTGCGACTCACTACGTTTCTACGCATCCTTGTGAGTATCTCACTCCTGAATAAATGAATAATTAATATTAAGCTTTAATGAATTAAACACTGTATAATACAATGTGAATAGAGCTTTTTAAATCTTCATAACTATAAAAATAACTAAACTCGGTATTAGAATTATAAGAAATATATTGTTTTATTTTTTTCCGGTTATTTTAGGGATTAATTGGAATATATTTTATAGTTAAAAATATATTGAGAGTTTTAATTAAGTTTTACTATACTTGCAATAAAATCTTACTGGGTCCTATTATTCTTGGATACTATTTAATTAATTATCATAAAACTAACCATATAATTAAATGCCGTAAATTAAATTAATTTTAATGTTATGTGTACAGAAGTATGTATATATCTTAAATAACGTGTGACATGATTTCAGAGATAAAAATAATTAGTTAAAAATAATGATTTTGTGTAATTAAACAACAATGATAATTAATAACAACCTTTGCAATGAACTAGGAAAAAACTTTACATTCCTTAAAATTCAACATTTTTCTTTTCAAAATCCAGTACCGATTGTTGAATAATTAATATAACATTTTATGGTAGCTATAAAAAATTAGGTTGTAAAATTAAAACATGCTCAATGATCTAAGCATTACTAAATAACGGTCAAGGCAGTAATAAAAATAGATTAATGAAGCTGATAGGTCGCGATTATAACTCATCGGTTGGGGATAAGATCATAGCTGTATCATAGTATTACTGATTAACATTTTTATCCTGATTTCATTTTATTTATACCTTAATTAATTATTTTCTTTTTCATTATGAGATATGAATGAAATGGAAATATTATTGTTAATCCAAGATTAGCATACGATTTTTCGTTTTAAATGTATTCTTGATTTTAAAATTAAAAATTGTACTTTATTTTATATCATCTCGTAAGCTTTTTTTTTTACAACTTTCATCATTATTATCAACTGCATATTTAGAATTCTTCCCTTACTAATAGACATTTTAATTATCTGTATTAAATATATTTATTGCTAGAATGTGGGCCATATAAACATTTATTTTATGGAAATATAATCCTTTTATAATTGGTAGATCTTAAAATTTGTTGATCTTGATCTTGATAGATTGGTAGATCTTGTTCTCTAGATGGTAATTATTGTGAGTTATTCTATTGACCTTACCAATTATTTAGTATTATTACATTACCGACATTCCATTATTAACTAAAACCTGAAAAAAATGTGAGTATGAGTTAAGGTAACCAATGGATATTGGTTTTCATCATGTTTCATACCTTGTTTATTGTCCTCCCTCCTATAATTGCATTTACAGGTTGTTTTTGAATTGTGAATTTACGACATATAGATAATAAAATACTTCTAATGATCTATTTTCCTTCTACATTACTTGGTAGATATTAGTAGATATATAGAATAGATTAACCTACTACAGAGTTACCAGCCAAAGAAATGCAATAATATTATACGCATACACATGATATGTTCATATACTCTTAGGAAAAGTGAGGGAAGCTAGTTGACAAGTCACCTCAGCTAAAAATAGTCAACAGGTGAGACATCTAATTTCTACATTCGTTACGGCGTACAAGTGCCTGAACCTGTTACTAGTATTTTCTTCATTAAAATGCTGTCAGAAAATTCTTTTGAACTTATCCATTAGAATTTGAATCAGTATATTATCGCACGATTAGACATAGCTACAAGGAGGATAATATTTTAAGCTTCCAGGTGTGTTCTTGAGTTAGCGGTTCAGACGATTTTCGATTTTGATGCTTCAAATAATTCAGTAAAACCCACCAATAGGTTTAAGCAAATATAACTTTACATTCTGTCTCTTTGGACGGGTAAGGTCATTTCCGTAGATTTTTTTAAAATAGTTTATTTGTTATTAATTGATAATTTAATCTTGTCTGGTTTATTATACATACAACTTAGACTTTCATTTTCCAATAAAATTATATTCTAAAATTTTTATTTTCTCATTACTTTGTGAAATTGGACTTTTATAATAATAGTGTATGATTCAAATCCAGTTGAGGAATTGAAGAAATTATGGATGAAAAACAGCATTATTTTATGAAACTAAAATAAGCTAATCTCAAAAGAGTTTCCCATATATTCAAATATCCTAATATGAAACCAAAAATAAGGCTGATGTCTATTAAAAAAAAAATAAATTAATCATACTCGACGCACCGCTAGTGTCTTTGAGTGCATTGCAGGTTTTGATTGCCTAATAACAATTCTGAGTTGAGACCATAATTAAAATCTATAAGGTGTGAACCATATAAAAACTGTTGATCTTATATTAATAATTTTCATTACGAAGTTAATTTTTATTACGATAATTCAAATTAAAGCATTTGTTTCTTAAGATGAAGATTAGTCTACTTGCAGTCATACTGAAACTAAACTAAAATTAGTTGATCTAATTGAAAATGAACTAAAATAGATTTTAAATAAATTTTCTCATAATAGACCATAAATAAGGCTGGTTTCTTTATATATATATGTACTTCCTGTCATAAGTTGTGCATTGCAGGTTTGCGATTGTATAATTTTAGGAGTTTAAAGATCTAGTTGATAATCTTGAATTAATAATGAAGGGCAGAAATACAGTGTAGAAGAAAAATATTTTTAAAAGAAAGATCGCGTTAATGAACAAATCTAATAGTTTTTCGATTCGTCTTTGAACATTTTATCGTTCTCAACAACTGTATTTATTGACCCGCACAGTGGTGTAAGTTTCTTTTTTTTCATATGTCTAAAATAAGCAAAAAATAGCATCTTAGACAGTTTTACTTAACAATTATTTTGTTAAGATATATCAATATTCCAGTGAGTCTACAAAATTGAAGTTTACTATAATTATTCAAGGTAAAACTTGAAAATTAATCGACTTGCACCGCTCTTAATTTAACCTCTATATATTAAAAAAATATAT
>NW_027105369.1:216992-225871 GCF_000696795.3 Halyomorpha halys | reverse complement strand
TATTTTTTATTTAAATCAGTATTATATAATACTGATTAAATAAAAAAATATATATTGGCTCTATATTTCAGCTATGGTCTGTTCTCATAAGACTTCTGTAGTTCTCAAAATATTTGTCAAGTTGATATTACTGTATCTACATACTGTGCATACAGTCGAAAATATCTTTGTGTCAAAAAGTTAAGTTAAGCCAAGCAGTACTATAAATGATTTCTGAGGCTTTAAACAAAATTCCCTTCAAATCATAGTGATTATGATAAAAAAAACTTAATCGCTTGCTGTTTTGTTTATAATTAGAACCTATAAGTTATTTTTCATTTTATTTGTACTTGGTTCACGTAAAACATATAAATTCTGTTACGGTGAAACACTCACTTAATCTGTTGTCTAATTAAACTGTTTGTTTGTTTGGGTTAGACGTCCTTGTGTACTCCAAATGGAAAGATGGAGTTTCTAAAGGTTACTGAGTTTTTCTAGTCTGAGTAGAGGGTTTTTATTACACGAAAATATTTTAAAACCTTAGGTATTATAGCTACTAGCTAATAAAACATTGTATTGTGATAAACCGTTACATCTTCGAGCTCGCGGCGATACTCCAACACCTGTGGCATCTGTATTACAAATTCAATTCATGTTTTTTTAAAATGAAATCATCGTTTTGTTTTTCGATCAGGTTCTGAATTGTAGCCTCTTCATTATATCTAAATCTTATGGGAGTTATTTTGATTCGATCGAGCAATAGAGTAGAGGTTCTCTAACTTGGTGCCGCGCAACCATAAGAAGCCGCATGTCCAAAGGTGCCACGACATTAATCTTAAATTTTCCCTAAACTTTTGTAAATTAGAAGTCGAATCCATTTTAAGTGGCAACACCATTATCTCCTTTTATAACATCTTCAATACTTCTACAAAAGAGATGGAATTACTTGTCGATGTTAATTTCATTTTTAAGCTTATAAGATAAATTTAATATTATTTAATTAAAGTTAATCATGTAATAATTGAAATATAATCTGAATTTTGTGTATATAGGATTTGTTGACAAATCCTGACAGCCATTTATGTAATAAATGAGCTTATAAAACCGGACAAAAGTATTTGAAGACTTCCACCGCTGCTATCGCTTTGAAAAACCTCAAAGCATGATTTTGAGTAATTTTTCTTCGGCAATGTTCCATTCCATTCCATTCCATTTTTCCGTAATGGTCCATCAGACGAGGAATTTGACAAATTGACATTTAATAATTTCAATGAGTTTTTCTCTCAATACCTAACGCTATTAATTTTTTTTTTTTTCATTTCTCTGGAATCTGTCAGGAGGTATAATCTCTTGGTGAAATTCTGGACAGTTATATAAAATACTTTTCAATTTAGTTAAAATAATTCAATTCTTTATTTATGATTCACAATGAAATGATAAACTTAAATATTAATAATTGGTTCGGAGAATTCTTTTATTTTAATGTTGAAATTTTGTTTATTATTATAAGTCCAAAAATAGTAGTATTCACTAAATTAAGTAAAGTGATTAAAAGAAAAAAATCACAAATAGATATGTATATATAAAAATTGAATCGAAGCAATAAAAACAAAAGAAAAAATCACAAATAGATTTGTATATATAAAAATTAAATCGAAGCCATAGCAAATGATTCAATAATTTATATATAATTTAAAGAAAATTAGATTCAAGTAAAAAATAAAATAAATACACGTTCACACCATATACTTACACTATATACTCACACCTATATACTATTTGCATTCAGCCTTTGTAACTCCACTTCAAGCTTTGAAGTAGTATCAAGTTGGAAGGTAAAGCAGGGCTCCAAGAGATCCCAATCCATTTTCTAGTCACGTCACTGATTTTTTTTTATTATATGGTACAAGTATATTACATGTTATGTAGGTTATTTTAGGCTTTATAACATATTAAGGTTGTAGGTATTTTATAATGAAAACTTCTTATAGTTCATTGTTTTCAATACTGAACACGAGGCTCATCGCATGTGGGTGTAGAAAACATAATCCTTTTCCCTCAAAGTTTTATTTTTTGTTTTAAGGTACACATAATAAAAACAAAAATTGAATATAAAAAATCCACCGTTCGCCGTCCGTGATTTTTCTCCTTGAGAGCTTTGCCGTCACACAAATCACTATGACCGCCGGAATTTCACTATTATTATTTTTTTATGTCGTTTAATGATAACGCAAACTTCTTTATTACTTGTTATTTAATAATATGATAAATAACTAATTTAAATAATAAGCAATTGTGTAATAATTTCCAACGGTTTTACATTGTAACGTCAAGACTTGTTCCATGGACCCATTTTAAATGAGTTACTAAAGAGGCAAAAAATCTAGTGTTCCAAAATAAAAAAAAACAATGAAGAAGAAGAATGGCTTAGATTATATTTACAGTTATAAAATCGAGATGAATTATTTCAGGAGTCAGAAACAAAGCATGTTTGTTTATTTCGAATCGAGAATCGTCGAAACAAACTCTCACTGTTATTTATTCGATGTTTCATTTACGGTTTGATATCCTGAGAAATGAATGTGGTTTTCGTTAATTTATTATTATTTGTACTGTTCCCTCAAAATTCAAAGCACTGCGATAGTGTTGAATCATCATACGACGTCCGAAGTATATTTATTTATTTATTAAATTTTGTTGTCAAGGAAATGTTATTTCATTCAATTCTGATATATAATGGTTATACAGACATTAAATCTAAATTATTAATTGTTTAACTCCTGTGATATTCCAAATTACGTCTTAAAAAATTATAAATGTTTATTTTTTTAGATATTTTTGTAACATTCCTTACTTACTGTTACTACTAAAACTACACTTAACAATTATAAAGTATACCGTTGCTGAAAGACATCCTACAGCTTCACACTCAAAAGCTAGTTTTTCCAATCAAATCTCAGTTTTAATTTTCAGCCAATAAAACCGTGATTCAATATTTTAAACAATCCAAAAATTTAAAATTATTTGTTGACCGACTGTTAAATTTGGCTATTGGTTTCCAAAACCATGTTCATCTCCATTTAACAGTTTTAGCATAAATTATTATAATACATGTATACAATAATACATAATTATAAATTTATACTCTTTTTTGAAATGTAAATTATTAATACAAAATCGTACATTTAATTTCTATCTCAATTTTATACGACGCTTTAGACTTTTTGTTTGTTTTTACGTACAACTGTATTTATTGATAGATATTACTATCTGCCACAACGTTGTTGGGCAATAGGTAATAGTGATGACTGATAACATTCATACTATAATAAAATAAAATATGAATAAAAATAAATAAATAAATGAAAAAAAACTACATACAATCTCTTTCTAGATATGTATAAACATAAGGATAAAAAAATAAGAATATAATAAAACTATGTAAATGAAAAAAATAGTAATAAAAATAAATAAATAAAATAAAAAATAATCTAAAATAATATTTCCACACTTTAAAAATTAAAAAGCGAGTTGTTAAAAATTTTTGTATTTCAACTTTTTTTCATATAAAATAAAAGTTGTGCTTGGATTTATTGTTCGTGAGTTATGACTTACTCCATTCTTTCTCTTAAAAATTTATAAGAACCTTTTATTCATTTAAATTTTTTTTATCCTGCTTTAAAATATCAATGAAACTTTGCCAGTACAATCCCATCAAATGTTAGGATTCAGTACTTGGAAGAGAGTACTGTTTCTTGACCAATGGTTGTTCATGGTGACGTATTTGCATCACCCAGATTTATTATGCAACGAAACGATAATGAAAAAAATGAACCCCTGATTATTGAGGATTTATTTGACTCTTTATAAATTATTATTTTTATTAATTAAGAGATGAAACAATCTGTAAAGAATAATTTTATGATATCTCAGACGGGAAACCGTCAAATAAATGTTTTGTGGAAGTAAAGTTTAATCTTTAATAATCCATAATTTACCATTAATTTTTTATGATTTAATAATTAAATTTAATTTTGTCATTTTATTACTGAATAAATTAATGAAGGTCTTAATGTTCAAGTAGAAGACCGTGAAGCTTAATTAGAATCCGCTTAATTCATAGTCTTGACCCGTTCATCATTTACCTGGATCAAGCTAGCCGTCCCCACGGCCTTTTATAACCTTATTAAATTACGCCAGTAAATTATATCATCATATTTTCTGGCCAAAGTGTAAAATTTTCATTATATACTACTTAAATATTAAATACATCGTTGGTTAAATTAACATCTTAATTGTGGAGAGTTTCGTCTGCCAAGATCCATCTTCATCCTGTTATAACTCCAGCAGAAGTTTCCCTGCGGTCTAAAACTTCTGAAGTGTTCACCTCAACCTCTGAAATCATAAACCAGTAATTTTTTGGTATTGTATATTTTTGTGTTGTGTGTATTTATATACATAGATAGATAGTTAGAAAAACAGCTGTACCACTAAAACCCATGAAGAGTTTAGTACATTGTAAGAAAATACTATTCATTGGACAACAGTTGTGCAAGGAGGTGATTTGTTCATGATCATGTTCAACCGCTAGGTTTTTCCCCAATTAAAGGTACCCATTTTATAGAGGTGGTGTGCCCTCCATAAGTGCTACCAAACCCTGAGGATAGACTCACCCCAAAAATAAAATGATAAATCGTATATATAAATAATTTACCGCATTTCAAAATATGAAAAATACAGCCAATCGCGCACCACCGACCATCTCTTTTATATTTTCAAGGAATAAATATTCATCTATCAAAGCCGGATTCGAACCAGAACCCGGGAGATAGTAATATACACTAAATTGTAAAATTAATAAAATATATTAGGGTAAAAATGATTGTAACGAAGTCCCTAGCTTTCTTTAATTCCTCTGTTTTTGTACTTACCTCTATGGAACCCTTTACGACTCAACATGGACTAATTTACATGCAGTTTTAGATTTTTGTGATATAATTTTATTTTGCTACAGTTACTTTTCGAGGTAAGCTTTAATAGAGGAATGGTTCAATTCCATTGATATTAAATGTATTATTAATGATGTTATTTTTTTATTCGAAACTGAAACTAAAAACTAAATTAAGAATACTGGTAACAGAATTAATCCTTTTTAATCCTCAACTATTACCACTTACGTTTTATTCGCACTTCAGTACATCAAGCTCCAATAACTTGAAAATTAAAAAGAAAATAAAAGATTATAAAATTGTTATTATCTGTAATTTCGCAATTAAACCACTGTAGATTTTCGAGTTACCGAGCTAATAATGCTTCTGACTAACAGCGTTTCTACGGTTGTTTAGGATTCTAGTAACACTATTTATTATGTATTTCTATTTCATTCGTTATGCGAAACAACTTACAATTTTTAGATATTCTGGAAGATTATTGATTGACCGTGTGTAAAGATGAAAGGAATATGGCCCGGGTGCGGTCAAGAAAAACTCAAATAGTAGAAATATAAATTAGTATATTTCTACTATTTGAGTTTTTCTTGACCGCACCCGGACCATATTCCTTTCATAATTTTTAGATATGTATTCCTTATCTATTTAAACCAAGAACTAGACACTACAGACCGCCTTGCTCTGGTATGCTAGATATAATTGTGTGTAATTCGTCATTTTCTTTTCCTATGATGTTATGTTCACCAGTTTACTAAGCTGTACTAATCAGGTGGCATACAGGGTGTTTAAACTATAAAATAAAATTGGGATATCATTAGATTTTATTTATAGTTATATACAGCTTAGGAATAATTTATGTAAAAGAGACCATGATTAGACTGATATCATCATAATTAATACTGACATGAAATTGAGAATAGTGGGGCTACCATGATTATTCTAATATCTAATTTATTTGTCATTCAAAATTTCAGTTTAGGACTATCACTTATCTTATGTATTGCAGGCGTTGGCTATCAGGATTCAACCGGGCTTTGGCAGTTCCTGATTTTGAAGTCATTCGGAGCTATGAATCAGTGTTCAAATTGAAGAACGTTAAAAGCACCATCAAGTGATATTTCGTATCATGATGCATTGTTAAGCACTATGTAATGATATTTCAGTTGTTTGTGATACTTCAGGAGTTAATAGGAATAAACCTACAAATATACGGCAACTATTTTAAAAAATCAGCCATATTAGCGCAACGGAACTATTTACAAAACCAGTCGTTGACAGAAATTTACTTGCACTTACTTTTAGATACAGCTAAATTTTAAGCTTTTTTTTTTACTTAACTACTACTTCATTCAGAAAATGGCTGCACATTGGAGAAAAGATGTACATTATTTTACTTAAGACAACAAAAAAGTACGTACACCAACCCATAGCGTTATGTCGGTCAAAAAGGATGGTTATCCTGGTCTATTGAGGGCTATTTCATAAAAATGTACCCATACGCAATGTGTTATTTTTATTTTTCATACATTGTATCACAGTTTTATTTTATGTGACAATACAGCAGTATCTTTTCATTTTTTTTTTTTTTTCATTTTTAGTAATATTGAATTTTTTCATTCTGTTTTCCACATCACCTGATGATCTGTTTATGAGTATAATCTAAGAATTTTCTTATTCGAAATAATTACATCTTGACTCGGTTATTCTTACGAATGGAGACTCCATGTGACAAGACGTAATAAAATTTCTTTTCCGATCATATAGACTACAAAAGACTTCTTATTGTTAAGCATTCTCAAGAAACTTTCTAGGCAACCTCTAATCCTATAACATTTTGGGTACTCTTAAATGGTGGTATATATAATTAGTTATTATCCACTAAGAGATAATTAAACATGGAAAACGCGAACAAATAACGTACAGTAATTTTTTTCAAAGGAACCAGATGTCCTTTAAAAGATATAGCAGGCTTCGATTAAGCTTTCCATATGAGTAGTATGAATACCTATGAGATTGTAAGGAAACTGCTCGATAAGGAGCAACATGAAAGAAATACCGCCCCAAATTGCGATGAGCTGAAGAAAAAATAAGTGTGAAAGATGATTGGAATCTAGCAGGTTCCTCGATTCTGAAGGAGAGCTGCACTTAATCGAATGAACTTGCGAAGTTTGGAGAGAAATTTCTAATAATGTTAAGTATTTTTATTTAGTTAACTTTACAGATGCCTCTCCCTTGGAATATATGAGCCTGGTTTATAAACAATTAACAAAATGTCTGCTTCTTCATTGATTAAAATTTATTACATTATTTTTTAAAATTTATTTATTGTTATTTACAACTATATATATTATAATTATATATAACTAGTAAATTTTCTATTAGATATAAAATGACATCATACAAACATGTGGAGAATATACCCACTGATAGAACTCCAATTACATGAATTTAAAATAATAATAATAATAATAATTTTCCTGTAGTTAAATAATAGTATGTAGTTAATATCTATGATGTATTTGAACACATAAATTTCAAAGTTATAATTTAGGCCGTGGGTGACCGAGGATGTCGTACCATAAATTCACAATGCTCGAGTCAAAAGCGACTCGAATTCCGACCTAGGTCAGTTGAATTTTATTTCGTCACAGACTCTCCGAATAAATTTCGACCTTCCCCTTCTGACTAGAATAGGTTGGTCACCTGTAGGATAACATTCCTGCTCTAAGATGGAGAACATAAGGACGTTAAACCTCAAATTAAAAAGGAAATGATCTTGGAAGACGTATTAGTTTATACCATAATCATAAAATTTTCTTTGCCAACAATTATTTTCTGAAAATGTTTATAAGTAAAAATCTCATGACCGAAGTAATTAGTGCATTCTTCTTAAGTTAAATAGTAACTGGTTCTCTGGTTTTACAATTTTGCCTAATGTATATTCTAAAAAATCACTATTTTGGGTACAGGAGACTCTAAAATCGAAAAATTTGGTGAAATTTCTAAAACATTTATGGCGTGACAAATTTAGACTACACTTTCTACGTCCTGACAATTAGCATTCCTTAGAATGAACATTTATCGTTGCTTCACTTTATATGTTATGCATTTGTTAACTGAGATTAAGTTTGAGATCAAATATATATTTGAACCTTAGTGTTTGATATAACGTTAGGAACTCAGTTATAATAACATAAAAAGTTAAAAGTAGAACGAAAAAACAAACTGTTTTTTATGGGATATGTGATTTCATCTCTGAAGCAACAGAGTAGCTTAAAATGAACACTTCAATTAAAACGATGACATATAAAGGCCAGTATAAAGGAAACAGCCAGTCTAGAATGAGGTCTTTGAGGATATGTGTCTAACAGAGTACACACCATGTTCCTGTTCTAATTGAGGATCAATGAATGCAAAGGAACAATTACTGTATTTTAAGTAAGGTTGTAAAGTTAAGAATGACGAGTTATGTATCTGATGCAACCATTCATTATGGCTATTGAGAACCGAATTGGAACGAAAGGACTGTAACACCTTATTTCAGTTACATGAACTTAGAGGTTTATGCCTTTTTTTTTTTTACAGCCATAGTGATTTGAAAGGTTATGAATGGGATGGCACTTATTTTATTTTACATAATCCATTTGAAGTTTCATTTTTCTTTTTTTTTTTTTTTTAGAATATTAGGGATGTACACTAAAAACTAGTGAGTCACTGCACATGATTTGCTGGTGTTTTAAGCTGTCATTATAGTTCAATTAAATTTGTTGACATATTTAATGTGGGTACTTTTGGATTATGTCCTACACTACTATATTATACTTATGTGCGTATATATAATGTCCTACACTACTATATTATACTTATGTGCATATACATAATGTCCTACATTACTATATTGTACTTATGTACGTATATATTATGTCCTACACTACTATATTATACTTATGT
>NW_027105369.1:191526-216502 GCF_000696795.3 Halyomorpha halys | reverse complement strand
ACCGATTTACGTGCTTTTTGTTTTTCAAAATGACCCGTGTCGCCGTGGGAAAGTTTAAAACTACTAAAATCTCCGAATTCTCAGGTAGAAAAAAAGGTATGAACAAAATTATACGTTTGATCAATAGCTCAGGTTTTTTTCACAGTTATTGTACCAACCGATCTGTCTCTTTCCGAGGAATAGGGAAATTATATCACTGATCCTTTTAAGCTATGTTATATTTATAAAAACAATAACTTGGTGTAAAGTTGATCAAAAAAATTTTTTTTTTTGAAAAAACAAATCTTGTTCGTTTTTAGTGTCGTCTCAAATCTCTTAATGCCATTTTTCAAAAAAATTAAACATTAGAGTTTTTTACCTTGATTTATTTGAAGGAATTTTTTTTTCTTCCAGTAACTATTGTTCATATAATCGTTTATAACTCTACTTTATTTTATCCAATCCCTACGTTAATATAACTGTTGGAGAGCTCTAAAAAATGTTTTACCACTCTTTGATATGTCAGTCGGTATCAGTTATTTTAATGTAGTACTAATATTGAAGTACAGTGAGGGTTGTTGTTCAAAAACTATTTATGTTACTAAATCATAATAATAAATTATACAAGAATATATAAATTAAACTATCAACTGTGACTTATTAAATCCATATAAATTCTTAAATATAGCAATATCCAAGCATTGCCGGGTCAGCTAGTAAACTATTAAATGCAAAATAAGAAACTAGAATTTTTGTCTGCATATTTAGTCGAGTGAATCAGTCCACTTTAAAGGTCGATCAAATGTCGCCCCATTGTGGATGTTAAAATGTCAGGATAATGCTTGCAGAATAGAAATTTTATTCGGTTCTAAAAAAAATAATTCATGAAATAATGGTTCTTAGTGGTAATAAAAAAGATAAATAAATAAAATGCGTTGGTGACCGAAGAAGATTTTCACCTTAAAAAAAATAAATAAATACACCTGATATTTTCAGATGTTAGAAGTGGAACTTATGGTTATGTCATTTTCTAATGATTTTATTATTTCAGAATCAGAAAATGGAATTAGATTGAGATAAATTGCTCTTAACTAAATGAAACATCTTTTTTAATCACCAATTTCCATTAATTCATACTCTAAAAAGTATCTCATGTCTTTATGATAGCTTATGTATCATATAAATAATGTAGTCTGTAAATTTTCTAAATTGAGAATACTCAAAAGAAAATAGTGCTGGTCAATAAAGCTTTGTGAAAAACCAATGTACATATATGTATGTGTATTTGGAACGATAAATTAAAATATATGGTTTGTATGTATCCCGGAACTTTTGCTGCTTAAATAATTGACAATCACCCTATACCTCAAACGGACACTGTAACTTATTTAGGACTTACCTATGACAGAAGGTTGACATAGGACCCACACGTCAAGACAAAACGTAAAACGCCAAATTTCCGACTGAGACAACTATATTCTTTACTACACAGACGTTCTAAATTATGGCTCAGACAGAAACTTAACAACGTATACAATTACTTACTAAAACCCATATGGACTTACGCCTGCCAAATTTATGGACCTGCTAAAAAGAAACAGATTCAGAAAATACAAACTTTTCAATCACAATTTTTAAGACTGGCTACGAACTCTACCACCACTCCATGTTTCAAACGAGACCATTCACACCGACCTACGTATTCCGACTGTAACATACCACATTCATATGATTACAAACGGTTTCACAACACGCTACATGGACATTTCAATAAATTCATACGACAGATAACAACAAATGAAATTCCTGACTGAACTCGGCGTAGGCTGAGTTGGATGCGGGACCTCCTAGTGTAATAAAATAATGTAATAAACGTCAGGAGGATGCACTACTGAGTGCAATTTTAGATTTCTTTGAAAAAACTAATATTATTTGAGGTATAAGAAATAATTTTTTGTAAGCCACAAGGAGTACGAGATTTTGAAATCCTGCCTTATTCCACATCTATACCACAAGGAGAACCACTAATAGTAATTTCAATTTGATAGGACTTGTTTATGAAGAAGGGGAAGGGCTACACTTTTCATCTGATCCAAGTTCAAGAAGTTTCACTTATATAATTAAACATACAAAAAAAACGAAGTACATACTATATATTAAGTTTAATTAGTGTTTAGTGATTAGTTATCTAGTGTTGTTAATGGCTTGGAGGAATCAGTATAATTGAGGGAGTGAGATGGAGAGCATGAAAAGTGAAGCCAAAATGGCGGGGCTTATGCTGGACCAGGGGCGTGGTAGAGGAGTAGAAGAGCACAATACAATCACTGGCTGCTTTTTGTTTCAGTTATGATTACAATGGCATTCCTATTAACCTCGACGTAAAATTAAGCACCATGGTTGTTTTGTTTTTTTTTGCTTCACTTTTGCTTTGAAGGATAGTAGATTTATGCCACCTTCCCTGTTAAATGGTTTACATAACAGCTGACTAAGTTTGACTAGACGTTACCTAACTTTAGCTACTAGCTGACCCCATGAAACCACTAATTGGAAACCATTAAAACAAAAAAAAATGAAGTAAAATAGATACTTTTGTTCTGTCAAATTGTGGTATATCACTTGTATCGTGTCTTTGTTATGCATATAAATTAATTAGAAGATATTCGTTAATTTAAAAAATAATTTATGTTTTAACTATACTCAAGTTAACCTTATAATAGACTTATAATTTTTATGTCTACATTAGCAGTCTAGAAGATTTTCCATCGAAACTCTTGGCATTATTCACGACTCTGAACTGAACGCTAAATACAAGCAATGTTTTATTGAGAAAAATTTATAAATTTCATTAAAAGTGGGTTCTAACAACGTTTAGGCCTGGGTATATAGTGACAATTGTTTAAAAATAAAATTGTAACATGTGTTGGGCCAAGGGTTTTTTCGCAAATGAAAAACAATTGTCTTCCCTAGAGTGAATTTTCGCTAGTTTGGGTTA
Organism: Halyomorpha halys; assembly: GCF_000696795.3. Classification (NCBI taxonomy): domain Eukaryota; kingdom Metazoa; phylum Arthropoda; class Insecta; order Hemiptera; family Pentatomidae; genus Halyomorpha; species Halyomorpha halys. The sequence continues at coordinate 213,531 of NW_027105369.1, read as the reverse complement.
AATAAAACGGAGGGCCTATAATGAATATAACAAAAAACAAAATAATGAAAAAAATTTAAAAAAAAACTTTTCAAATGATATTTACAATTTAATAAAATTAAACTAAGAACAATAAAGCAAAAAAATGAATCGTTTCCTGTTGTTACAAAAATAAAAGAGTTAATTGTGAAATGAAAAAAAAATATTCGGATATATATATACAAACTAAAAGAATTTTCTTTATACAAAAAAAAGTACTTTAGTTGGTGAGAAAAAATATAAGGAAACAAAAAAAAAAAAAAAAAGATTATTATAAGAACATACATACTTATTTACAGATTATGAATTAAACTTAAAAACAACATAATTGCTTATCTTATTACAAAAAAATAGTACTTTAGTTGGAAAAAAAGGAAAAAAAAAAAAAAAAAAAAAAATGAAGCTCGATGAAAGAGAAGAAAAAGAAAATAGTCACTCACAGGTGACCAGGGGGAGGGGGATAGGTCGACATGCATATTTCGATAACTTCTTAAGGATAATATCTCCTCCCCAACATCCGGCGTCATCCAGATGTTGATGATGAAGTTCGGTTGAAAATTGGGTGGGTGAGGATCCTGAAATAAGTAGTGTGCCAGTAGGTCCTCATAATTCTGACTACCGACTGCCGACTACTTCTACGTGTTTCTACTCGTACCACAACAAACCTCCTTATTTACGTAATAAATTCCAATTTAATTTTGATTACAAAAAATGACTTGTTAAAAAAAAAAAAAGAAGGAATTAACTTATATTTAACAAAAAAATAAAAACCAATTGACCTAGTAAAATGTAAATAAATAAAAAAATTGGACTTTTGGGCTTTAACAACATAATTAAGAAAAAAAAAATCTTTTGCATTGTATTGTTAGCTAGTTGTGTCTCTCTAGTAACGATTTCAGATGAGGTAAGGTGACTTCATTTGTTCGTTGACAATCCACTCCGTCAATAAACCTTCCTACAACAGTCCGGAACTAATCCATTTTAATGACCCTGTGTGTGTCGATTGGTTATTTCTTCCGCTGAATGATAGGCTCCTCTTGTGCTTTATATCCATAGCAAGTCCATTAACCTCTGACATTCTGTACAGGACGGCACGTATTGAACTATAAAATGTTTGATCTACATGTCTCTGTTTTGACAACAGCTAAAGTGGCCAACACAATGCACCGCTACATGAGTCCCGACCTCCACTCATATAATATATTGTTACAGTGCACACTTTAGAAGTGCTATAGATTCTTAGAAACCGCCTTAAGTAGAACCGGTATATTTACCTTAAGATGCTACATGATTGTGATGCACATGTTAATGTTTGTATTTATTTTTTATTATATAAAAAAAGGAGGATAAGAATAAAAACCGAATAAAATGAACCTTTTTCAGCCCACTGGTGTTAAAGTAATAACATATTGCTTCATTCTGGGTTGATCATAAGGCTAAAATATTATTGAATTCTTCTCAAGTAAATTTTCGAATCGATTTCTTCTGAAACACATTTTACATGTTTTCGATACATTTTACAAATACTCGTACTTGTGTATGTTGGAAATTATATTTGTTTAAACTATTTCGTTCCATCCGCGAAAAATCTTGTTATATAGATTATTTATTTATTTATTATTTTAGACGTTTTCCATAGTTCATAATTTTTACCAAAGAAGATTACATATTAGAAATACATCTTTAAGTTATGCGTTAAATCTTAATATTTCTTAGAGGTTTTTACGTGATTTATATTAATGGAATGATACAATAATTTCAATTGAATGATAAATATAAATCTTCATTTAAATGAAATATTACAAGAAATATAAAAATTGTAAGCTGTGAGATTTAAATTTTTAAGAAAATAATTGTTTCGTGTAATCATATTATTCTATTAGCAGTTGTTTTTCTATTGTTGGACCATCTTTAGTATTTGAATATTTATTTCCAGTACTCAAGCCAAGAGAGTTCTAAAATAAGAAAGGAGTTTCTCACTATTTAAATTATCTTTTGTTATTGGCGCCTGCTACTTATGAGAAGGGCGCAAATAGCATTAAATATTTGTATGAAATTTCTAATAAAAAAATAAATTAATAGTGGGATTTAGCTTCTGAAAAGATTGATAAATGTTATCTTATCAGGTGTCTTACCAACAATCCATAAGTAATTTTCTGTCGATCCCAATCAGGATTCTCTTGAAAGCACAAGGAAGATGGTAAGGCGGAACACAGGAATAATTCTTTTTTTTCAAGCCAAGTTGGTTGTTAGACATTTAAAATAATTCACTTAAGGTATACAAAAAAAAGATTTGCGAATTTACAGAATAAAGATTAAATTGACAAAATAAAAATGATGATTGGTGGTTAAATGTTAAAATGCTGTATTTTAAATTTTTTAAAATTTCCTACTATTTATTTCAAATATTTATAATTAATTGTATGTTCTTTGAATAAAAAAAAGTAAATACTTACACCTTTGTTGTGGTTTTTGATCGACTATTCGCTGAGACAATATTTGGCTGAAACCTATGTTTTGTGTACATTAGTCAAACAATTCAGACCGAAAGGCATTGCAAAGTGGGACAAGTAAAATATTTTTCTGTATTTAATGAAAATTCGTATTCAAGGATTTTTGAGGACGCTAAGAACAAATCTGCAGGCAGGCTTGCTTTCAAAAAAATTCTTGAATGTAAATTGAATTTTTTACTTTATTTATTGTATTCACAACTGTTAATAATATTTTAAAGCCGAGTTGTATAATATATATATAAATAAATAACAAACCAATTGATGAAATCCTACTTATATCATAATAAGCGCACAGTACTGAAATAATTTAGTATGACTGATCTAGGTAAAATATTTTTTTATTGATATCTGTTTTTCGCACCTGAAAAAATCCTTAAATACGTAAGAATAATGATTTTCGTAATAATGAAAAAATAATTTAGAGTATACTTTGGAAGTGATTTGGACCATCTAAGCTACATGAAATGGTTATGGTTTAAAACGTACCCTATTAAACAGAAGTGAATCTGTATATATAAAATAAAACCTTTAAATTTTTTTTCTTTTTTTTGAAATACTTTTTTCTCTCTTGTAAAAGGTAAAATTTAGAAGCTATTGAAATGAGTTGGAAGATAGGAATTCAGTTTTTTAACATTTGTACCTAGTTATGTTGGCTTTGAAATACATTGTGGGAAGTTATGAATTTATTCTTGAACGCGTGACATAGGTAGGAAAATCTTAAGTCCAAACATTAACCATGCAAATTTCTAATTATTGATTTTTAAGGGTTTTTAAAAACGCTAAAGACGAATCCAACTTTATTTTTTTGGACCAATGTTGTTTTGGTCTGCTTTATAGGAATTTTTGTTCTTGTAATTTTTTATAACACTTATTTAAGATTTAAACTTATTTAATACGATCAACAATCTTTTGGCCTTATTCTACACAAAAAAACTCAAATAAATCGATAGGTGTATAATAACCATTAAATACCATGCACGGCGGCATACGGTAGTATAAAAAAAAAATGATGGATATTATTTTTTCTTCGGCTCTTGGTGTGCAGCTGCAAGAACCCTCGGACTCTTGCCTAATATTTTTCGACCTAGCATCACCAAAAATAGCATCTCCAAAATTTTCTTTTTCCTTTTCTTATTTTGGTAATGTTGTCAGTGCTAGGAGTTGGCGTTACCTGATACCATGTAGCTGATTGGTCCTTGTATTTCAGAATCTATGGACTGAACTGCTAGTTTCATTTTTAATTAAACAGGAGTGTAAAAATTGTATTAATTTTAGAAAGAAAATCTAATAATGATAAGTAGTTAAATTATTTTTTTATTGGAAATTATATTTATTGCCTTGACTTTTCGTAAGTGTTTTGCTAATTTTAACGTTTAAGTACTAAATATACTTTTAAAAACTATAGGATATTACTGAAGCATTGACGTCAACAAGTTTATATTCCTAAATGTTTCCTATAAGTATACCCCGGTGTGGGCCAAACCTTGTAATAATATTCAACACCTTACGTAATGTTAACAGCCCTCAAAACCCTTCATTAAGTGGTCACAGCACCAATTTTACCTGTTTACCCTCACCATGGCCAGGTAAGCAACCGTAAAATTAAACCATAAATCTTCTCTAAAACAATTTTCCACTTAACGTTTTGACAAATTGTATGACAAATTTCACTCAGGTATTCCCTTCAATAAGTGCTTCTTGATTACTACCTTTCAATCCGCAATCAATTCTGAGGCAGTGAAAGGTGCAGGGTTGTAACTTTTACTATTTATTTTTAGAGACTTAGTTTGCTAGAACTTTCGACCTGAAAGGACCTTCTTTAAACTGATGTTTGTTTTTAATTTTTTTTTTTTTTACAGTTTAGTTTAGTGCACCACTTTTAGTCGTTTAGTGGACATATACCCAACCCTTGATAGTTTGTGTAAGATATTTTGTTCGGATAGTGATGGTATTCAATCCGAGTTCCCTGTAACCTACAACGGTACGATATATTTTTTGCCGCACGACGAGTGTTAATGATAACGACCCCGATGTTACCTGTGCGCTTCGCTTGGTGGAGTTCCAAGAGTGGAGGTAGGTTAGATATAAAAACTAAGAAATAGATAGTTATTTGGATGTTATCGTTCATTTAGGTAGTTCTTATGTAAATAGTATAATTCGACACGGTCTTAAAAAGTAACACAATCTAATTTTTAAAAAAATAGTCATGCATAATAATTACTTCAACTGAAATTATAAGCAATACCGTATAAATTACATTTACTACCTGTGATTAGTATGGCTTTCGGTCAATTATTATTGCTATCATTTTTTAATAATTAAACTATATTTTTATTTCTTAAGCTACTATAGAATTTGCCTTTGAATCAAAATCCATCATTATATAGGTTGTTCCTCAGCCTGAATCAAAATATGGCTTTTTAGGACCAACCCTAGTTAATTATAAAATATATTACCAGGAAAAAAAAAAAAAAAAAAAAAAGAACGTTCTATATTTCTCAGTTAAATTATTTTATGAAAGAAAGATTGTAAAGGTTTCTTCTCAAAGAATCAATTTTCTTAAGGTCTTGCAGAAATCCCTGCTAAGCGGAGGGAAATGTTGGTCCACAAAGAGTACTATAATTTGATTAATATTCAAGTCCTTTTGACCGCAAACGGACCATCTTAATTTTATATATTACACATGGTCAATCAGCGATCATTAAATTATTTTATTTTTCATTATACAATTTTTGGGTAAAATATTTTAAATCTGAAATAATTTAGTATTTATTTAACGTTTTGGCAGTCTAATAAATATAAAACTGATATTTGATAAATTTTTATGTTAAAAGAGAAATTTGTATATGTTAATTGAAGCTAATGTCCTCTGTGCTCTTTGTGACATGAAAGTGAGAGAAGATATTGTTCATTTTTGGCAATCTGACCAGTGTGAATGGTTCTCAAAAAAGAATCTAAGTAAAGCAGACCCAACATCGTATTTAAGTGAAAATAAATTTAAAACCACTTTAATTAGCAACTGCAAATAGGCATGGATGTTAAATGCTAATTAGTTAGTAAATTCATTGGTCAAATATAAAATGAAACGTCGGCATAAAATTAATAAATATGGTTTTGTTTATTTATGTTGTTCTTTGCTGACCCCACCCCCCGACAAACTTCTCCAGTCAAATATAAAAGGTGCTTCGAGAGGAAATTTCAGTAATGAGGGGGTAATTTACTGTAAACGTAGTCGAGATATGATTTTTTAAAGAAATTTTCTTAAACGTTGTTTCCTTACAAATCCGAATTTTTCTACTGTAATTCAAGAATTCTCAACTATTTTCACCATTTTCAAAATCTACCTTGAATCTCCAAGAAGATTTCATCCAATTTTTATGAAAATATCGTAGCAGCCAAATCAAAGTTAAAATAGACAATTTATGAAAATACCCGATGGAAACTCATAGGAAAAACATGTGACATTAACGTAAGATAAATGTGTGAAATTTTAAGTCGTCAGAAAAAAAAGTTTATTTTGGCTCATTTCTTTTATGAGTAAAATTTTAAATGGAACAATGACAATAATACGCGATATAATAAAGTATAAATATAAGAAATACCATATTAAATTATTCTTCATGTGTAATGACATCTCATTGAAGTAGAACATACTATTTATAATTGGTTCATAAGAGAAAGTATAAAAGTTCACGCCGTTTTTCAATTTCAGGCGATTTTTAAATATTGCTTGATTTAACTATCTTAATCTCCTCTTCCCGTTTTAAAATATTTCAAAAGTGATATAGGACCGTCGCTCCCCGAGAGTCTTAGGGGGCGGGTCCGGCGGGGAAGGATGGCCTTTTCTTTTAGTGTTATAATCTCCTCTTGTGAGATTGTGACATGTCGTACATCGGCCAATCTACTCGCTATAATTGTCTGTTTGAGAAGTCAGATAAGTAAGGCTACTACGAAGGCGGGAGTAAAAAAAAAAAAAAAAAAAAAAAAAGGCGGGAGTACGCTAATGGCGACTCATGCCATCATCGATGGCACCGCCTTCAGCGGACCCGGCAGTTTATCTTATAATGTCACAAACCAAGATTCATATTTGCCGGCATATATACATCCATTTCTTTATTTGTATATAATTAATTTGTTTCTTAATTTCTTTCTATGTCAGAAAAAAAAATTTAAAAAAAGGCGGGAGTGGAGGGTCTCATGCCGTTTTTCAATTTCAGTCGCTTTTTAAATATTGCTCGATTAAGGCTAATATTGTAAGGCTACCATGGACGAAATTATTCTGAAAGTGTGGTTTGATTAAATAAATTAGAAAGGCGCTTTGTTGTTTTATTGCTAACTTTAATTGATAAGAAAATAACTTGTAAATTGTTTTCATCGGTAATCATTTGACTTCACTTGAATTCAAGTTAATTTATTGGCATTTTAAATATACCTCCACTAATCCGAAAATTTCGTTAATCCGTCGCTAAAAATGTCTATATAGGGCCATATTAATGACCTCTTAATGTACTTAATACGAAACATGATTATTTTCTTAATATTTTAAATTAAAGGATTATATAGTTTTGATTTTCGATTATTTTATATAATTATATAATTTGAGATATATATTATTATAATTAATATGATATTAGATTAACCATAAATAGTAGTTTTTCTTAAATAAACCTCCACTAATCGGGAATATTTTGTAATCTGGCACAATAAATGTCTATATAGGGGTGGATTAATGAAATTCTATTGTACTTAATGTGGAATATTGGTTACTATTACTGTATGACTAGGAGGATTGTGTAGTTTTGATTTTCGTATTTTACGCTTTCTCCTGAATTTCAAGTCTGTAAGTTAGTAGATGTCCACAATAGCCTAGATAATTGCCTCGACAGCTGCTTGAATTTTTGTCCTCTTAGTAGTTGTTGAGTTGTTTTGCTGTCATTCTTTCGACCAAAATGGGACAGCAGAAGTGATACACCGTGGTTAATAAACATTATTTTTGGTTTATAGGACTGGAACAGCAAATATTCATGGCATTTATTTAAATTTATCATTATGATAATTTACTGCATTGTGGATATGTCAGTAATTATGTTCATATGTTTCACGTTTTACCTCCTGAAATAGGATATATACAGTGCTGTTTAGTTAGTGTTTCAAAAATTCAGGTATTAGCCAAACTGAAGTAGTAAAAAAAAAAAGGACGAATTGAATTTCAAAATAATCCTTACTTTGATTCCTAATATTAGTTCTACAAGGAATAATCCGGGATATAGAATTGATGCATGGTCTGTTTTGAAAGCTGCACCTGTTTAAACCCGTCACGAAATCATTTGCGCCCTAGTGTTGACATCATGAATCAGGGGAAATGAGGAATAAGTTTTGATGAATGTTACTCAGTACAAACCCATCAATATCCAGCCATGAATAACGCTCTTGTAAATACATTCACTCATCGGCCAGACATTGAACTCAAATACGCCACACAATTGGCAGGGGCCCAGGCGTCTCCATGAATTCTATGCTTTATGGTCACCTTCTTGGCAACTATGATTCTTTTCTTGTCATCCGTGTCTGCTCGAAATATATTGCACACTTTTTAGCTCATATCAGTCCGTTTATTGCTATGTAGAAGAAAATTCTCAAACGTGTTTTTTTTTCTAAAATTCTTTGTGACAAACCTTTTTTTTTTATACAATCCTTGTATTGGTGTAGAAGACTTGGCATTTTTGTTAGAACTTTGTACAAGAGACCAAATCCAATAATATAAATCCAAGTGTACTATGCGTAAAAGAACATCAGATGGCTCAGGTGTTTATTTTTCCTTGAATCCTCTAGTGTTCAGTTGCCAGTTTTAAGTATGCCAAAGTTGGTGCAAAATCATTTTTTAAAAATTGAATTAAAGTTATTACTGAAACTTATATAAATTTCTGAAATCTTTATTTTGGGTTAAAATAAAAATCATTATTTTAACAAGTTCTTTCCAAACATATACTATTTGGTTTCCACCATTATGTAAAGAAATCCCTGGTTCCTTCTAGTAGTATTGAGGCTGATAATGTAAATATACCATGGCTAACTAACATTTAAGAAGTATATTTAATTTTAACTCAAGTTAGCTTAAGTATTTTTTATCTTAAATAAGTTTTCACGGAAAACGGAAAAAAAGGTCAGCAATTACGATTAGAAAGTTTCCGGGTTGTCAAATATTGTAAAACCTTTTCAAGCTTTGACTTTCGAAGAATACTGAATTATTTTCCAATTTTCAGACTTTCCACCTTTAGTTAAACATTCTTGTTCAACAAATTTTAATTCCATATTAATTAAGTTAGGTGTGTTGCAGAACAAGGAGAAGTCCGCCTCTAATTTTGTAAAAAAAAAAAAATGTGATGTAATAATTTTCACAAGAATAATTTGCCCGCCTGAGAACATTAATTACCGTCCCTCTCGGAGCCCCTTATAATAATTTACATCCCCGATTTATTACTTTGCGTTTATCTTTCCGAAATTTAAAACTTTATGTCGGCTTGGACGGATACCTCACATCATTCGAAGGTGAGAAACACACAAGCTATTTAAAGGAATGTTGTAACAAACATCGTAATGTTATACACGCCTCTCAAAAATCATGTAAAATTAAAGAAGAGTATCAAAAAAAGAGTCAAGTATGAATTCATGTTACGTTTCAGGAAAAGTAATGCATGGTTCGATGCTAATCCCTGAGGGGAAGGAGGAAGTGGGAGAAGATGAAATGGAAAGCGAAACATTTCGCTTCCTTCAGAAATGATTGATACGAACATAATTCGGACTTAGTCCGATCCTAGTTGTGATTTTATGATAAATTGTATTTTGTCTAATTCTTTGCTATTAAATTTTAACTTATTGTTGATTAGTTTTGATTTATTTATTGGATTATTACCAAATCTTTCTAAAAATAGAAGAAATTTTACTTGAAAGTATGAAGTGTTATTCGTCAGGGATTTCCGTTGGCTATATCAATCACATATTTTAAATTTTTTCCAAATTCGTCAATCGATATGTCTCTTTCTGAAGTATTTGAAAAACATATTTCTGATTCCATTAATTTATTTTTTATTCACTACTAATTAATAAAGCATAATGAAGATTTCAGTGAAGTAGGACAAAACAAATTATTATGAACAAGCAAAAAATTATTCGTTTATTGCGGCATTTGACACATTTAAATACCATTTATGAAAGAATTAAAAATTAAAAAATTTTCAGCTTGATTCGTTTGAAGGATTTTTTTTCTTCTAGTGACCATTGTTCATATAATCTTTCATAACTCTACTTAATCTTATCCAATTTCAACTTAAATAGAACTGTTTGAAAGCTTAATGTCTGATCTTTTAACCTTCATTAACAATAATGAATGCCCTTATGAGAGCGAACTATTAGTTCCCAACGTTTTAATCTAATCAAGAGTAACGGTAATTGGGCAGTTTGTTATTATTATTACAAATGACGTCAGGTTTACTGTCACCATGTAGCTGCACTGGCCACGGCCTTAATTTACATTCCAGTACAATCGCGATTAAAAAAAAAAAAAGTTGTGTAAAATAACCTTTACTTCGGTTTCTTATGCATCATTGCTAAAATAATTTAAATTGTTGAATGACTTGTCTTTTTTACTATGAAAGGTTTTATTTATGTTTATGTTAATTATTATCTCGGAATCAAGGAATTCCTACTTTTTATTATATAATATTGACTTTACGATTCCACTTAAATTTTCACTTTATTGATCCAATCAGTTATGTAACCTGCCTTTGAGTAATTATTACTCTGTTTAATTTGAATTATTTAAGCTTCAATAAATTTCTAAAGTACGAGTGTGATCCGATTTGTTTATTATATAATACAAGAAATTTAATTACTTGGCCAGAATAATAAAAGAGGACTTATTATAATTTGCAAAAAGTGCCATTTTTATTACTTCAAACCATTTTAATTTGTTACCATTTGGTATATATTGTTTATAAAAACATAATTAGATAATTCAAATTATTTGATGCTAAGATAGAGAGAAATGAAATGAAAAAATTCATTCATGCTGCCCAAATACATCGGGTTGCCACATTACACAGCATACTAATTAATCCGTGATCGGACATATATAAATTACATATTTTTATATGATATAATACAATAGAAAGAAAACATTCTTTTTTCCTATAGTTTTCTTTTACAATTAATACCATTCTACACACCAAATACAAGTTTTTCAACTTATTCCTTTTTTTATTCTTTCCCTACCATTTCACAATATTTATTTCATTTGATCGACAAATTCACTCTCTCGAATTCCCCAATATAACAAATAATTGAATATATCAAAAATATAAAAACAACAAGATAATAAATAAAACAATAAATTGTTTGTGTTATTAATATACATTAATACAATACAATAAATTGTTTGATGCTAACGTAATTAAGAATACAAATTTTCAGTACTCTGACCATTCCTTGTATTAATTCGGATGATAGTTTTTAAAATAGTAATAATACTTTAATTAATGATTGATAAATGATTGTTTCAGAGGCGATCGAACACATCCGGGACAACATGCCTGAGCTGGAAAAGAAAACGGAAGCCAAAGAAACAGATCTGCTTTTTCTAAAATCACTTATGGAAGACCCTTATCTGCAGTCAATAATTAAGGTGAGTACAATTTTAATTGAATGATCAATACTTTATAGATTTATAGAACAAATAACTAAAAAATATTGCATTTATGAAAATGGAGACACCCCATTAAATATTACAAGTACTATGCGATCAACCCTCGCCGAAAAATGTTATACAATAAACAATACACTCCTTGTGCTGAATCTGTTTGAATCATTCGTTCCTTTTGAATGATTCTTGGATTGATTCCTTTGACTTTATGACCTCTTCATTATTAAAAAAAGATTTTTTTGTGGAAAAAACAACTGATTCCCAAACCTTATAATTTTCCAGGCTTTAAAAAAAAATTTATTCCGCAAACTAGTTTTATAAAGAAATATTAATAAATAAAATCCCTAAAAATAATAAAAAAATACATTAAAATTCCTAATTAGTTTTTATTTCATCTTAAAAAATTCTAAATGATTAAAGTAATTACTTATTTTCTGCAATAAATAAAATAAACCCGTTTAGTTACATTCACTTTCAGCTTTTTTCCCCCACAATATCTTTTCCAGTAAAGGCTATAAACACTTATGTACTAGTTGTTCTCATTTTCAGTGCATTACAAAGAAATTAAACTAAGTTAATAATATTAAAGTGCTGCTAACTCCAAGGAATCGGGTTCAAATCCGGCTATTAGAAATAATTATTTTGTTTCACTGTAGCGTGAGTTAGCCCTATGGGTTCATGAGCCCTCTGGGGTCCACCCAGCCTCATAAAGTGGGCATCTTTAGTTAATTAAAAATTCTAACCAAATCACCTCCTTGCACCGTTGGTCTAGTAACAGTACTTCCTTACTATGTACTGTACTCCTGACCCTTCATGGGTTGGTTGTAGTTGTACAGATTTAATTTATTTTTTTAAATAAATGGAAACAATAAAAATAAAATAATGCCAACTTGTTTTCCTTAACAATAAAACATCACCTAAATTGAAAATCGAGCGACTCTAAGTGAATCATGATGCCAAACGACTTTCCTTAGTCTAGCATGCCTGTAGCTTGTACGAAATTATAAATTTTTCTTTTCCATGAATTAGTGTCTAAATAAATTTATTTAAAATATATAATTATCGTCAATTTATTATCAATAATTTTGAGATACAAAAAATTTAAAATTGGAATCAACTGAAGGATCATACTGAAAATCACTATAGTGGTCATATGTAAGTGATTCCTGATGTTTATTTATTAGGTAATTATTTATAAAAACTTTTTACCTTTTTTAAACTTTTATCTTTTTACTGTTGTATAGGACTCTTCCAAGTTGCCATCCTTATGTAATCTATACTATCAATGCCTACTCTCCTGAAGAATTTAATGCAAATCTAAAAGAATGCAGATAAAATTAATACTTAAAAGCTCAGAGAAATTCGTTGTTGGTTATACAATAGGAAGTTAAGAAACAATATTTTTCGACAGATATCATTATTACTGACCTTTCCTGCATTAATCTGTTATTCGTCATAATTTGGTGTATTTTCTATTATATACCCGTTCGAGAAGCTTCTTTTGGAATTTTCTTCTGAAGCCACTAGTTGATGGAGTGTTTTGTATTGTTATTGCTTGTCGGTACAGTCATTAGTACCACTACGATAAGTTTCATTATACATTTGGTATAAATTAACAAATTAATTATTTTTTGAGTTTTACAATTCTATATCGTAAAACTATGTGAATCATAAAAGAGTGTGATTCATTCACAGGAGTCGATTCTTCGATCAGATTCCACACCTTCTGTTCTACTCTACAGTTTACCTTCCTACATTACTTCACACTGCATTAGTAGGGTCTTTGATGAGAATATAAATAGACATTTATTTAAACGAACTTAGTGAATATTTCGTTTTAATAAATACTTATTTAGGTTATGGAAGTAAATTACTTCCCCACCAAATTTAGATTCTCTCACGTCGGTTTCAATATGTTGGTAAACTTTTGGATAACTCCTCCCATCTTGCGCTTCTTGGAGAGTTTGAATATGACATTGTTAGTTTCGTTAGTGATAATGAGGGGTGTTCTAGAGTCTTTCTGTCTTAGCAGTCATACATAAAGTAGTTTAGAATACTTCAAAGGCGATGAAAAAAAAATTTAAAAGGAGCCTGATGATTCAGTGTGGCATCGCGTCAGCCGGCTGAATGAAACGGTTATCTTTCGTTTTGTTTGCTTCGCAGCAAAATTTACACATCTTAGGCCACTCAAGTGTTTCAACTTCAGTCAGAGAGTCAGATGTCATGGAAATCGCTCAAGATTGCTTTATGAGACATCGCTCAAGAATATTTTATGACTGTTGGAAACGTGGAATAGTTGAAATGATTGGAAACAAGTGATAAACAATCGTTTAAACGTTGTAAAAGTTGTATATTTCTTCGCCTTCATTTATCAATACATGATTTTGTGAAAACATTTCCCGTCCTGTTACGTATTTATTCTAAATATTTCATATCGGTATGTTTAATTATAGAATTTTATATTATTTTGTAATTTGTTAAAAAAAAATTAACCAGATGTGATTTATGCGAGGCTCTCACGTGAAGCACTCCTGTCCCCGTGAAAATTCCTCTTGCTATTACTATAATTTACATTATATAATACAGATATAATGTTGTTTAAATTATCTTTTTAGATGGGAAACTTGAAGATCCTTTCAAAACATTATTGTTATAAATAGTTTTGATAGGACAATTTTTTTTTTATTTTTAAACTATAATCTTACTTGTATTGATTTTAAAATATTATTTTTATACAGCAGAAGATAAAAAATAAATATCGAGATAAGATCTTGAATGTCATTCAAAATAATATAGTTGAAACATGGGAAATATTTGAGAATTTCAGAAATAGGTATGACAAATATTTATCACAATTAAAAATAGATTTGGATGGTCGGTTTGAGGAATAATCTATGTTACCTACTGACTATTATGGTATGGAAAGATTTTTTTTACTACAACATCCATTTATTGACACCTCTGTTTTCGTCCGTGATTAGGTTTCGAAAAGGTCATCCCAGGTGAAGATATTTTAAAACATTTATTTATACCACTCAATAGATGTCTGTCTAAATTGTTATATTTTTTATGGATTTGATTCAAAAACATCGTTCTTCTTACAAAAATATAGTCTATTAATCTTCTGGCATTGTGAAGCGGCGCTAACTTTAGGTCTTACGAGGACGTTTCATTTTCTAAAATACTCTACAAGATGCCAAATATACTCATCAAAAGGCGCCTTCCTCTTGAGAGCTGTCCTGGGCCCTTCATCTTAAATCTCTCTATACATCAGTTGATGAAAAGCTAAGATGATGGTCTGCTAAAATTATTATTTGGCACACTAAGTCGCACTAAATTTACTTTACTGCGGGGTATAATTAAAAATAAATCTTTATCTCAATAAATTATTAGAAATAGTAAACATAGCTGTCATTCCCATACAAACAAAACAGTGCAAGACTGTTAATATTAATATTTATTTGGTGATTCTGCATTGGATTATTTCTATAATTATTCGCAAAGGGTGTAAATTGTTCATAATTATATTACATTTACTTCAATGTATAGTTCATTTTTCAATTCTTTTTTTAGTCTATGTTTCGGGCTGTTAATAATTTTCAAGACCTTTTTGATATATAGTTGTTTTTTGAATTTTTTTGAACTAATTAAAAAAAAAAAAGGGATAATGTTAATGATTTTTCTGACCTATTAGACTGACTAAGAATCGGCTCGATAGTCTTAAAAACTACATTTTTAGTGTTTAAAAACATTGAATACATCAAAATAAAAACTTTAGATTATATAGGAAGGTCTTGTAAATGTCGGTCATAACCGAAGTTTAGAAGTTCATAGGGGAAAATTGAGCCGTTGAATACAAAAGTGTGTAAGGCAAACCTGGAGTTTTGAAATATTTAAAACTTTATAGGAGGTTCTTTAAAGTATTTAGTAAGTAATAACATTTTTACTTTCACATACCTACACATGGAATTTCTTTTGGTTCATTTTTATATATTTTATTCACTTATGTTTTAATTTTTAACCTAACCCCACCTTAGTTATTAGTTTATAAAAAAACCTAGAAATAATAAAATACAGACGTATTTCCCATTGCCTAAAAGTTTGTACCAGATTGCTAATCAGTAGATAAGCAAGAGAGCAAGGTATAGAGGTCTGTCTGAACTTCAACCTTCAACGCCTCAACATGTCCCGGTGTCTCCGGAATGTAATGCGGGTCCACACAATTGCCAAACGACGGCAAGAGCCAAAAAAACAAGTGTATGGTAGGATAATTGGATTAGCTAGAACAGGTTTACATCGATTCAATGGCCTATCTGCTTGTGCGTCGTTTTTTTGACACAAGTCGCAGGAAACTCGGAGCAAGCACTACTGATGTATCCACGCGTTTGTGCTTAATTATTAATTATATATGCTTAATTATTAATTAATAATTATATATGCTAGTATTGTTTAAGAAATGCCAATAGATTGAAATTTATCCTCACCTTGCTATGAATAATCAAAATATCTGCCAAATTTTGAAATCAATAATTAACTCTAGTTTGAGATTATAAATATTAAAGTTCTATTATTCGAGTGTGAATAAGTTCTTTGAAATCTTTTCGATTTGCTTTATCAGTATATTTTGGATTTGATACTGTAAAATACAAATTTATAAAAGCATTTATACATGTTTTAACAAATCTTTTAAAGACATTAAAAAATGTTATGATAACTTTAAAAGTATTCATCACAATATTTTCTCTTAAAGCACCTTTGAAGAACTGAAAATTGCGCATGCTGCAATGTTTTGCACTGAATTTTCAGACATATCGTTTGTATAACTCGGCATTAAATCACTGATTGGTGTTTTAGTTGAGATTTTGGCACGCACCGGTTCTTTACCACTGCTCCACGGCTTATTAAAAATAAGAAGTAATCAATACAGGGATCAATGAACTCTTATAAACATAGACGATGCATCAGAAACAACTTGTCACTTGTGAGCAGTGTAGTGAACTCGAGTGCAGCGCCATCACAGAAGTGGCGGCGACATCTCTAGTTACTGGTGGCTAACGGCTAAGTTTAAATTTAAATGTGCACTCCAAAAACACGATAGTACAAGAGCCGAGAAGAAAAAAGGCATAACGCACAATATGGGTGATATCCAATAACCAGTTGTTAATTTGGAGTTATTAATATCTTAGAAACGTATATAATTTTAATTAATAATATTATGTACAGCCGATGATCGAAAATTTTTAAGGTTTTGAAACGGCCGCCATTTTTTATTCCCCCTACCTATTATTGGCAGAGTCATCAGTTGTGACTATTAATTATACGTAGTTTTCATCAAAGTAATAAAAAATTGGAGTGAGATAACTGCCTTTTTTCTCCTTTTGGGCTCTCGTACTACAATATCGATTGTCAGATTTTCGATCATCGGCTGTATATAATATTATTAATTAGAATAATATACGTTTCTAAGATATTAATAACTCCAAATTATCAACTGGTTATTGTATATCTCCCGTATAATGCGTCATCCTTAAAACAAAATTACTGAGCTTCCCAAACCCCATAGTTTCGGCTTTTGTTTCTTTTCACGTTAATGTACATCAAAGATAAATAAAAAAGAAATTCATGAAATAAACTTAAATCAAAAAGCAGTAGGTTCAAACGTATCATCAATTTTTATTCCTATTATCACTTAAGATTGCTCTATTCTCCTCCATTGTTCTGAGAAACTAGGCGTCGGTGGCTGGGGTAGACCAGCTGGATAATCTTTTATAATAATGTTTGATTGGGTTCATTACCGATAACACCAATAATAATTGCTTACAGGCGTTATGTCACCGTTGTCAAGAACATTGGCCAAAGCTGGAGAACTGCTCGAGGCAGGTTACGTCAGTATTTGTCCCTGACAGGGCCTCACCTCCATTGAGCTTCCAGTTCCCAACATTGTCCGACAGTTCTAGGTCTTTGTCGGCCAGGAGAACATTCTCACCGAATCTTCTTATTTTCATCCTGCGTTTCATCCTCAATGGAGCAAATTCTCATCCGCCTCTGTGTCAAGGATCTCCACACCTTTTTGTATCTTTTAATGGATTCACGAGCTGAAGGTCCTCCAGGAATTATCATATTAAAGTACAGACAAATACAGACCCTAATCAGTCGTGAGAGAATTTTTACAATTGTGTAATATATAACATCTTTACATCTTGGTAGTAATCAAACAACCTTTTTGTTATTATTTTTTTTTTCATTTTCGATTTGATATTTTATTTTTAAGCAATATAAGAAATATATTTTTCATATTGTTGCTGTATTATGATGAATCGACGAACATTAATGAACTAAGAATTTCTTGCATAATAATTTAAGTTTGATGGTTTAAAAAAAAATTAGTTTGTATATCTATTAAAACACATAAATCTACTCTGAAATGAAGGTAGTCGCAACCTTTACTAAACTATTTAACAACATCCTTTCCTTTACTTTTTTCTATTTTGTGTTTTTGTATACATTGATACAACACTTTTATCCCTAGGGGTAGCAGATTACATGAGGATATCCGATGTACAGTCACCAAAACTCTCTCTCTCCTCCTTTAAAAAATCCATAACGTACATGACTTTTAGACACGATCTTCTTTGAACTTTGTCTATCCTTGAGAAATAATTCAGATATGCGATTTCTAAAAAAAATCTACAACTAACCTGATTTTATTTTGAAATATACAACTCAATTTGTTTTCTCTTGTATCATACGAGGTTACTCAACAATCTTCATTTTTGTTTAAAATTATGTTAGTAAAAAGCGTTGTAAATCAATACACAGCAGTTTAAAATTTTAATTAATTATTTTATTATATCACTAAACAAAAAGTAATAAGATATTGGTGTTTTTTTGGATTCTATGTATCTTGAAAAATAAAATCTCAAAATTTATAGGAGTATTTGTTTTTTGTTATATATATATATATTATTGAACGTATAATTTCAAAATCAAACCGTAGACTTTCACTTCAAGTCTCGATAGATCTAAATTTGAACAGCCCTGATGAGCTCTACCAAGTGGGGCGAAACGTCAGCAAGAACGGCAAGTTGTTAACTATTTTTGTTCTCTTTTGACCGCACCCCTGACCATCTTCTTCATTCTTAGTTTTTTGTTTTTCTCAGTCGATTAAAGAAGTTGATTATTGAAAATAATAAACCAAAATTTGTTTTTTGTAAGGAAAGTCACACCTCAGCACTGAAGATTTTCCCTCAATGATCATCGTCGAGTGACCTGTAGGTATAGTGCCAAATCACAAAAATCTTTTATAAAGTTTCAGGGGAAAGCTGGGGACACCGTACGACCGACAGACATTTTTTGTTTTTGGAAAAAAAATTGAAAATAATGAATCAAGGTGCAAATAAATTTATTCTTATTGAAATAGATGACCATCATGATATATACCATCACATATTATCCAAAATTGTAAAATACAATTTTTTTTAAAAATTTTAAATCTTCAAAAAAAATATTAAAATTATATATCTAAGCTTCATCCAAACAACGTTTCTGGCTCCTTTACTGCTCATGCTAGATTCAGAATAACAACTGTAGTTGGAGACTTTGGAATTCTTAATATAAGAAATAATTAAAATGAAATGTCGCGTAGCTTGTACTGAAAGAAGTTGAATTTCGATAAAAATATTTGACTTGATTAATGTTTTTACTCAAGGGTGTATACAGGATCAAAACTAGGGGGAGGGGGAACAAGCCATAGTCTATCTGGTTGACATTTGAGCACGGAAGAGGAGAATGAAACCGAAATATTAAGAACATTATATATAATTATCAGTGTGCTTTATTAGTTATTACAATTAGTATTTGCAAGGAAAATTTTTTTTTTCATTAAATTAATAAGTTTTTCACTCCTAGGGGGCGCAGATACCTCCTTCTACCCACCTGTGGGTACGCCCATGTTTATATATTATCTTAAAACATTTTGCAGCTTGGTTGCAAAATGGGCATGGAGACCGAAGCATTTTTGTTTGGAGAAGGTTTAGGTAAATTTATATCTATTGGATTTAAATCATATTATCTCAGAGAACCTAGTATTGAAAATACCTCATTTCATTGGAAGTCCTGTGCGCTAGAGAAGAACTAGAAGTGATTACAAAGTTTAATTCAGTTGTGGGGGATAAAGTGGGCTCAGGGATCCCCAGGTCGATTCTGTAAATATTGTATATATTATTTTATCATTATGTTATTTTATTTATTTATTTTTCATACAGATAGTCTGATTATGTTCACTTGTCTATTCTTTTGTTTGTATATATTTTAAGAGAGTTTTTTATTTTATATTATTTTTTTTTTTACTTATTTATTTTTTTTTATTTTAGTATGTATGAGATCATTCATCAATATTACCTATTGCCCACAACTGTGTGGCAGATTGTAATATCTATCAATAAATAAATCTATCATAACGTGCTTTAAAAAAAAAAAAAAAAAAATTCAATACCAAAAACTCAACTTAAGCCTTAACCAGTTTCATTTCAAAATTCTATGAACTCCCGGAAAAACGCGGGATGTCAATGGAGACTTGAACACTCCACTTAATTTCATCTAAAAATGTTGATAATACAAAATGCATACACTTTTTAAAAGAATTATAAATAACAATTTTATAGAAGAAACAGAAAAATATTTGAAACCTTTGTTATAAATAATAAGCACGTTCAGGAGAAGAATTGCACGGTTCCACGGGAGAATTGTAATGGTGAGATGAAATGAAAGTGAAACTCTTCTTCTCCAAGCGAAAAGAAAGAGCTGCATGTTGCATCGTTTTAGTTTTGTCTCATCCTGATTGAGAATTTCCCTAAAGATGATGTTTTATTTATTTTTTAGGTGAAGAATTGCTAACAGAAAAGGAAGCCTAATTGTCATTTGTTATTGTTTTATACTAATATTTTCTAAAATTAAAGGTAATCAAATTGACCAATATGGGATCAACAACAATGTTAGAATTACATTAGTCGTGTGCAAAAAAGAAAACCTAATTTGTATTAATACCCTTTTTACTCAAACCCTTTTAAAGACCAAGGCAATTTTAAAAATACATTACTCTGTTTTATTTACACACATCCTGACTCGATTGCACATTTCAAGGACATTCAATCATCCGATAGATGAGGGGGAAAAAATGAACACTATGAGGAAATGATTGAGTCATATTTGCAAAGACCTTACTCTAGCAACTATCTTCATTTGAATTGTAAAAGCACAAACAATATTTTATACTAAGATCAAAACGCAATAAATGACATTATTACAATTATTGAATAAATTAAATCATAATCATGAAGAAAAATTAAATAAAATTTCATAAAAATCAAAGAAATAGAAAAAGGAAAGGGACGAAACAAATTTAAACAGTAAAAAAAAAATATTTTCTGTTTTTTTTTAATCTTTTGGACTTCTTTCTTTGTTCTTTGATTATAAGTAATCAAAAAAAAATCTTAATTTTCATATCATAAAATCTATTTCTGATTATAATTTAGGTCGATCAACATTTATTTTATTTGTATTATTGTAAAAGTTTTACTTGTAAAATGTTGCTGGCACTAATTTTTCGAATATTAGATCTCTTCATCACTCTCCAGTGAAAATAACTTCATTCTATCATTATTACCTTTTGTTATAAATATATATACCTGATTTATAACTTATAAAAACAAAAAACCCGTGCAATTATTTAATTTAAGACTTACAATTTTGACACGAAAAGAAAGTATACATGACAAGAGTTCGTGGACGAAATCCATCCAAGCTAAGCAATGAGAAATTGTCTCGTATCACTTAAACACTCTCGGACACGCGAATGTCTACCGGAAGTTGGTCCTGACAAAGTTTATTTATTGCTGTCTTCTCTGGCTCGTCACCATCTTGTATAGTTTACTATTTGCTAAGTCTATCCGGTCAACTTGTTGATTTATTTTATGATTTGATCCTTTTTCTCGGATGATTTTACGATTTGTTTCATTCCTAAACAGACAGTAAGTGTGCTTAATGACAATAACAAAAAGTAAAAAAAAAGTAGATTTTTTGAAAATGTTTTGACGTGAAAGCATTAAAAAAAATTGTGCTACAAAAACCGGCCTTTTTTTAGCTCGGAAACGAAAAATGTTTCTCGAATCTCTGCGTTCCCTCAAATTTGAACTACATTCCTAAAATCGTATCCAAATTTTTTTGTGTTTGACGTTGTTGAGGCATCCTTCGTAATAGTTGAGAAAGAAATTAAATAAGAGAGAAAATTAAAATTATTGTCGACTTACGACGTTAAAGTTATCGCATAACTTTAAAAATTACTACATTAATTCACTATAACTAAATTTTAATTATTGTACAATAATTTCTAGAACTTAAAAGGTTTAGCAAGCAATTGTGAGTTATGTGAAGCAAAAAAAATTAACGAAGCTATAAGAAATTTAAAAATTGATAAAAGTGGAACATATCTTGAGATAAATGGCTTCAGTTTTTATTTGTTTTATTTGTTTCAGCCATGAGTTTTTATTTATTTTTTTTTTTTATTATTTTTTTTTCATAATTTCAACTCGTCCTTTCCACTTAACATTATCAGCTGTATACTGTCCCCCTGGTAACTCCCTTTCCTACAATCACCTTGACTCTTTATTCCGATCCTTCGGATCGCGCTTCATTGCTGGAGGAGACTATAATGCCAAACATCAACGATGGGGATGTCGTACATCCAATACCCGTGGTAATATCCTTTCCAGAGTCTCT
>NW_027105369.1:185657-188638 GCF_000696795.3 Halyomorpha halys | reverse complement strand
TGTATACAGTTGTAAATATCAATAAATAAATTATTAAAAAAAAAAAAAAAAAAGTTTTTTTTCATAATATTTAGTTCACATGAATTGGGCGGTAATATATATGTACCTAGACAGAACAAACACAATTTGAGGAACTCTTGATTAAAAAGCATTTTGCCCATTTTCCAAAATAAATTTTGTCAAATTCTTGATTGACTGTGTGTAGTATATAAAAAGAAGATGGTCCGGGTGCGGTCAAATGAACTAAAATAGTAATCAAACTTTATTATGAGCCAACGTTTCGGCCCACTTTGCAGGACTTCATCAGGGCTAAAAAATATAGAAATAACTACAATAATGTAACAAAGTAAGAAAATATACAATATGAAATAAAAGTAAACTACGGTGTGGCTAAATATGATTATGTGACAATTTATATAAAAATGAACAAAGTAAATTGAAGTAAAAAAATACAGTACACACTAAAAGACGAGAAATAAGAAGAAAATAATGGACAAAGTAGGACCCCCCTCGTACTCCACACTGAATGGAAATAAGCACAAGAATAAGCTGTAGGCGGATGCGAAAAAAAGAAAAAGGACATAGGATACATCTTTTAGTGTGTACAGTATGTAGCATTTCTGTTTTCATTAATCGCCTAAAACCTTTTTGTAATTCTTGTTTATTTAAACTTTTCACTGTACATCATAATTTTATTTTATTTAATTTACTTTGTTCATTTTAATATTAATTTTCACATAATCATATTTAGCCTCATCTTAATTTAACACTCGTGTTCAAGAGTACTAGGACCGTAAGAATCTATTGCATTCATAAAAAATGCGAAACTCACCTAACGCTTCTCAAATATTATAGAAAACACAAATCAATCAGTAACTTTTAAGTTGTGTCCCGTTATTTTTTTTTTTTAACTTTGTGATATATAAGCGATTTTTCAGAAGTGTAGCCAAAAATACGGTGGTCGTCTCTTCAAGTATAGACCCTGGTTAAAATTTTCCGAAATTTGAAATTCTTTGTGAAACTTTAAGTCTTACTGCTGATTATACTATACCCTCATCTAGAAAAACTTATTTGCTGTATAACAATAAGTTATCAAAATTATTGAGTCTATAAAAAAGATTATTTTGTTATTTTATAATGTTTATGGAGGGATGTGAAGGCCATGCGGGTTGGGGAGCAGGTCCCTGTGCGCTCGGTTTGGAACGTTGTAGGTTCGATTCCCACCTAGGGCAGTTAACATTCATTTTTCGGCAGTCCCGAGGAATGAATTTTGACACCCCACCTTGGTTAGTACGCGGCGGTAACTCAGGTGGCCACCAGGGGTTGGGGGGACTTGTTCCCCCACCCAATACCAGTACCAGTATGATGATTATGGAGGGGTAGGATTAATTATGGGGGAGGTGGTATGATGAGAATGGGATAGAATCAAATATTTATACATTCGACTAATAAACACAGCTCAATTTATAAAAAAACTAAGAATACACCTCATTCTTGCTAACATTTATCGAATCATGAAACCCTCTCCCTTTTGCACGGTGTTGGGTCTGTCATTATTAATTAGTCTACATTCGTGCTTTGTATTCTCCTGATGTACTGGCATGCCATCATATAAACATGTTGGAAATCATGCACTAGCTCTGAGACAAGTAATGAGAATTTTTATCTCTCAGCCTAAATCTTTATTAATTAAAACAAATCTTATTTTTCACTTTGCTTATATTACATAAAATTATCATTACATTTGAAAATTACAACTAAAAAAAATTCTTAGCGTTATTTTATACTTAATGATATAAAGTAGATGAGGTATTATAATAGGTTATGATATTAAAAAAATATATCATTTTGCTGTTGTGGTCGGATCCTTTTTTTATTCACATCCTGTTCTAAATTAATAACCATTCCGTTTTCGGTGGAACTTTTTTAAGTTATTGTAATTAATTGAATATTTGTAGCTGATTTTAGGAAGTTATAGTGGTGTAGTGGTGTTGCCTTTATTTAGAAAACTTCATTAAATGAAATGTAAATTTGGTGCCTTTTAGCCGGTTTCTGTTTAATTTATTTGGATGGGATATAATTAAGAATAAATATTTTTTACTGTATTTTTTTTTGTGATATGTGACGTGGGGAATAGAGTGATTTCAGGGATCCTCAGGTCGAAATTGTAAATATTGTATATAATAAGAGTGTAAATCCGACTGGTGATCATTTTATTTATTTTTTCATGTACATAGTTTGATTGTGTTTATTTTCTTTATCCTTCTGTTTGTATATATTTAGAGAGAGATTTTATTTATTTTTATGTAATTTTTTTTTCGTCTATTTATTTATTTTTATTCTTATATTATTTTCTTTTAGTATCAATGTAATGCCCAACATCGTTGTGGCAGATTGTAATATTTATCAATAAATAAAATTTGAAATTTGAATTTGATATGTAATTTAAACTTGGAATTGAGTCTTCCTAAGCAACGTATGAATTATCTGTAGTAACTCCAAAATTATAAGGAATCTCTTTAATGTGAAGAGCTTGTTGAGGAATCCTTTAATTTTTCTTAACTAACAAGTTTAATAGGTGAATTTACTCAGATAGGTTAGATATGCTTAGAAGTAAAAATTGATGCCCGACTTATTGCTAGATTTATTTTTTAACATAAGTGCTATATAGTTATTTTAACATACAATTTTTAAGTTTTAAATTTCATTGAAACAAAATTCTCCCAAGTCAGATCATTTACCAGTTATGTAATGAGTTAACATGAAGCTGGAGGCAATATCATAACCGATGAAGGTCTTTCAAGAACTCTTTGGAAACTAGATTTTATGAAAAAGTTTTACTATTGTGCAATTTTATTTTTATTTTTAAAAGGTAATGATGCTTAATACTTACCTCACACATTTTATGTAAAGTTAGTTATTCGGGTTATTATGCATTAATGTTTATTACTACATATATATCTATATATATATATATTACA
>NW_027105369.1:158097-185607 GCF_000696795.3 Halyomorpha halys | reverse complement strand
AGTAGGAAACTTCGCTTCATTTAAGTATAACATACAAATATCCAGCAAAATGTCATGATAATATTTTGAACGGTTTTTAATATAAATATTTTTAAAGTTATGTCTATAACAAAATTGACTCAGACCATTTAATGAATTTAGTTATAAAAGGTTCCTAAAACATAAACAATGGACCTGGCGAAAGGTAACCAATTTCTTTCGACGCGACTATCCGCGGCGATGGTGGGGGATAACCTGACGTCACCTAGCTAGTACGTGCCCTGAGCATCGCTGATGTAGGCACGGTACGTTTTTATATTTGTTATTTTGTGATACTCATTTGTCCTTGTGAACTCTTGAACCTACCAATTTAACACCGTTTAGTAGAATACCTACAGTAGTTCTCCGCTTCTAGTTCAGTTCACTTGAAGTTTCTAGTAACCAATACTCCTCTTTGTCTACAAGTTTTACTTTTTAGCTTCCCAAACATCATTGAAACTTAACCGTAAGTTGTAGAAGTTAAGCCAGACGGTACTTATGATCTATTATGTAAAAGGGACACCTTTGTCCAGACCAGGTAGTTGACTGGGCGTCACCTTCCGAAGGAATTCGGATGTTTACAGTTGCTTTGAGGGGGGAGTGGCCTCTGTTGTACTTTAAAATGTTATTAACTCCCCTCCACTAAAGATATTATTATTTGTATTTATCTGTTTATTTTATATCTGTTGTTATCTTTATAACTTCCTTTCAACTGTCATCAATTGCAACTGTAATAAATGATGCCAGAATAAATAAATATGTTTAGTAAAAGAGAAAGTTTTGTCTATTATTTACATACTACACCTATTTTTAACACATGGGAGTAGCAGATGTTTTTTTTATTTCTACACAATTTTTTTTTTTTACCAAAATAAAAATTTTAGAATAAAAAAAGAGTCAATTATTCTAGAAACAAAAAGTAGGTAAAGTGTGAGCATTTCTCAGTTGACAGTTAAATATGTAGAATTTTGGTTGAAAACATAAAAACTGTTTTATGCATAACAGCTTAACTTTTCTGCAATATAAAACCATTCTGTTGTAGTTAATCTATTTAGAGATAACAAATTTTCAAAATACTTTATTAAAAGTAACAGGACACTAAAATAATTAAATTTCTATTGAACAATTTATTTAATTGAATTTAGATGTATCTTTACATTTGTAACTACTTAGGGGAATATGCCAGTTTAACATAGATTTAACTCTTTAGTTTTGGTCCATTTTTTCTGCTAATTATTTTATATTTTGGTGATATTCTCCCGTTTATTTTCCTTTATATTATTTTTTAGAGAGGGTCTATTTTTGTGTTAAAGAATGTTATTTTGATAGGTATTATCACTATCAAAACAATCAAAATTTTGCTGTTCTAATTGAAATACATTTATACAAACTTCCTATTTAGCATTTATTTGCCAGTCCTTAATTCAAGTACTCTGTCCATTAAAAAGACTTGGTTCATTGTATCAAAATAAAAATTGTAGTTTAAAAGTTAAAATATATTTCACCAAATTTAGTTACAATATATCTGTATTAGTTTTTCTAATTTATTTTTTTAATGATTAATAATGGAACTAATTTAAGCACAATTATTTCATATTTATTGAGTCCCAACACAAGTAATTAAATAACAACATTTTTTTTATTCATGAAAAATCCAAAGGGTTCCAAGTGGGGTCTCTCATTCTTCTTTATTATAATAAAAATACCTAAGTGCTGAGCATGCATTGAAAAAACAATTCCTTCAAGCATCAATATCAAAGAATTATTTATACAATTTTGAGAAACTTTAGAAATTTAATTTTTTTAAAAATCTCATTATCTTTAAATATTCATGCCTCTATAATTATTTATCAATATTTTAAATTAAAAACTTAATTTTATGTATAATTATTTATTGTTACTTTTTTAATAATAATAATAAATTATTATTACTTGGTATAATTTTATATGTATTCATGTTGTTTTAATGTTGGGGTATTAGTGGTAAGTAGATTTGGTAAAACATTTTGTACATTGGCATTAAAGTGAAAGTTTTGTTGAATTTTTTTTTCTTCACATCAAAATACAATTTTATAGAAACACTCTGACTAAGCTTAATTGTTATTTTGTTTGAATAAAAAGTTATATTTTGCATAAAATTAATTTAACATAAATTACTACTTTATTATGATTTTTGTTATCTCATCTTTTTTTCCTGATTTCAGACACAAGACAAACTTGAGAATAGTGAAAAAGCGATCGAACCTATTTCCACTGGAAACGTTAAAATAGCCCGTGAAATAGCTGCTACCTGTAGGACATCTAGTCGACTGCATTCTAGAGAGTTATCAGTAATTCTGAGCAAACCCCATGTTAAGGTACTATGTTTTTTAAATGTAATTTATCTGTTGACTATAGTATTTTAATAATCAACCTTCCAACAACATGTGATTATGGTAGAGTACAACTATTGATATTAACTTATAATTTTTGTTTCAATTTATTTTTAATTACTTCTTTTTTGAATTTTTAGACTTTTGAGATTTTAATATTTCTCTAAAATTGTAATCAACTTAAGACATTAATTATAATCTTAATCGTTATTGTTGAATGATTAAAATTAGTTGTAGACTTTTTTTTTTAATATTATGTCTTCATATTGTCTTGTAATTCATTTTATACTTCTATAAGATTAATTATTATATTGCTTTATTATATAATTGTGTAATTATTTTTTTTTAGTCATTGATAGAAACACACGATACAGTGGCGGTGGCAAGAAGAAGTGGTGGGGGTAGGTCCGTGTGGGAAAGCACGGGGAGCCAGTTGCCTCTGGTAGAACGTGAACATAACGACGCGATGGAAACTCAAACAATCAGGGTGGTAGGCCTACGAAAAGTACCCAATGAGCCTTTGGTAAATAATTTCTTTTATCTTTAATTTTTTAATATATATGAAATATTTCCAAAAGAATTAAACATAAATGATGTATTGTAACTTGTACAATCCTTTACTTGTATATAATCCTGTTAAGTCTAGTCTAATAGTTTGTCTATTTCAAAATTATGACTTTACAATTTTATTTGTATGGGCCTTCAGTTATTAAACCTTAGATCATCAACAGCTATGAACTATTTTAAAGGTTTTTAACATTCTATGTATTTAGATATTTTCTAAGTTAGTGTTGTCTACATTCTGTTGTTAGTTATGATATTCACTAGTTTATCTTGTCTGTTTTTTGTTTTAAGGCATAAAACCTTGTGGTCTTCAACGCCTATGGATTGTTGTAATAAAGCTGCACACAGACACACCCACATACATTCACTCACGCACACGTACACATGATTCCAACATAAATACAAAAATAATAATAAAAAAATTAAATAAAATATTAAAATCGAAGAAGAGCTATAATTTAGAAAGGAGATGATTAACTTTTAAAAATTTTAATACTAATGTAATCTTCACCTTCTTAAAAAATGATAAAAAGAGAAAAATTTGTCTCGATACAAATTTCCTTACACATTATATTTGTTGATCTAACTATAAATAACATCAAAATACATAATTAGTAAATATCACAAAAAAAAAAAATTAAAAAAGTATTGGAAATGAAAATAAAAACCAGGTAAAAATATATTTGGATGAAAGATTTATGAAAAAATAAAATATAATAAAAAGTATATTTATTTGTTAACGAAACTATTCCCTTCTTTCTAAATTTCTTTTTTGAATCTACTTCCAGAATGTTGCCCAGAAATTTCAATCCTGGACCAACTGAAGTCTGATCCACAAGAATAATAAAAATATTTAAAAAACTAAAATCATGATATAATTTGTTTAATAATAATACCATTATGAAATGAAGGATAAGAAGAATTTTTTTTTTTAAATATAAATATTAAATAATCAATTAATGGAATGAAATTATTTGAAGAAGAACTTTTATTTGAAGAAAATCACAGAAAAGATGAGTTGAGGGAAATTAGGTTGGAATGTATTATTGAGATTTCTAAACCTGTCTAATTGTAGGAATGAACTAGTTATTCCTCTATTGTTAGTGCCCTCAGGAGGTCAGGGAAGAGTTTCTCAATCTTTTTGTTCAATCAAGTAATTTATATATGGTTTGTTACAATAGCCTTGACTCTTTGGTGATTATTCTACTATTCTTCTTCATACATCCCCATTTTACTGTTGGCATGAGATACATGCCAATACTACAAAATATATAACCATTGCTGTTGCTCTATATTTTTAAGTTTATTTGATGAATGTTTTAACACAACAGTTTATAAAACTGATGCTTAGGCGGTTAAAAAGTTCAATTAGCTACTATATTAACACACTAGGGTTTTCAGAATATTTCTTTTTTAGATTATTATTATTAAAATTACATTGTTTTTGAATTCTTCGTTTCTTAACATTAATGATTTACTTGTATATTGAAAAATGTTATGTATTTGGTAGATCAAACTTAATATAATTACAGTTTGTTCACCATTAGTAACAATGGGTTTGTATAAAATGGTTATTAAAATATTTGGATTTGAAAGATCTAAATAGAAATTTATTATTCAATTCTTTAAACAAAAATTATTGATAATTTAGTTATTATTTATAGTAATCTATTGTTAGAATAGTTTTTTAATTTTTTTCCCATCCCTAACAGTATCATAACTATAAATCTTCTAAACTATAGATTTATTATGGCATATAAAAGATGATTGTATCAAATGCCTTGTTCTGTTACTATGTTAGATTTTAAAACTTTTTTATAGTTTGACAATCACTCCTCTGTGGTTTACATATAAATTGTATGAGATTCAATATCTCTTATAAAAATGCCAACTGCTTGTGATAAACGTAAAAATTTATATATTTATTTAAATTATAAGAATTTTTAAATAAAAATTATCAATTTTAAGAGCTTATATAAAAAATACCAATTTTAAGGTATTGAAAAATTAATTTAAAGTTACAAAACAGGTCATTTGACCTAGTTCATCATTTTAGTGTTAAACTTTCCATGATCTTTTTGGTGTATTTTAAATGAAATTTAAACTACATTTATTTAGTGCTGTGTCATTGAAATTGATTATTTTTTTTCAATTTAATTAGAATTTAATGTTAAAATAAAGATTCGATACATTGATAAATGAACCACTGATTACGACTATAATTGTTTAATAACTTTACACTATTCTTGTATTAATTCATCTCTTTCTTTAATATTTTTTTAACATTTATTTAGGGATTAACAGTGGAACAGGATAGTCAAGGTAACTTAGTTGTTGCCCGCATACTAGCTGGGAGCACTATTGACAGACAAGGTTTGCTCAAACCAGGAGATATCATACTTGAAATAAATGATGTAACCGTTTCAACACCAGATGATCTCAGGGCCGAAGTAGCAGCTACCAATGATTCAGTTCGCTTCAGAGTTATGCCAACTCAAGAAAATGACAACAAACTTAATAAAACTCATAAGGTAACAATCTATTTATTGAAAATAATAATTCATTAATATTTTTGTCGCATATTGAAAGATTCTGAAGTATTAATGTTGTTAATTAGATTAAGATGGGCTGATAATACTTCTCCACAGATTTATTATTGATTTCAATAAGTTTTGTCTTAATAACACATCCTCATATACTAAATTTACATTATATTATGTTACTATAATCAAATAATAGTTTATAATTTTATTACTGTGATAAGGTAATAAAGCCAAAAGATAATAAAATCAACAATAAATTTGTGTTGAAGTAGTTCATATATCTTCCATCACCTAAAATCTAATATAAAATAAGTGAATTAGTTTATTACTTTTTGTTTAATATTTTTTTATAATTATTAGTTATGTATTTTTCTAACATTTATGATTTTTCCTCAGCATATTAAGTTTATATTTGATAGTTATAATTAGAGACCAAATTTTTGTGCTGTAAAAAATCAAAATGTGTTACATTAGGGGTATTCATGATCTTTAGTTAAACATGTTAAAGTGTGTTAAATGGAAAAAGTTATGTTAAATGGAGAAATATTTCCTTCTTTTACCATATTAAAATGATACAACATGTAGCATGGCTGAGAGTCTGTTACTAGGTCTGTTAAATGGAGAATGACGTCATGAAACAGACCAGCTGAGCTTGTCACCGTTTTATTTGTTGTATAAGGTTACTTACTCGTAGTTTGTGTTTTTTTTTTCTTTTATCTTGTGTTTTGGTCTTTTTAAAAAAGACAATCAGTAGCCAAACTTTTACACTTATTTTAAGTATGTTATAATAAATTACTTTAATCAAAACTAAGAAGTAAACAATAACATGGAGTTTTGGAAGGAAAGGTTACTAAACAAGTTGTTCAGAAAATCCACTAGGAGCTCTTATGCATTTACCATTTAACATGACTTTAAATAGGGCTGCTCACAATACTATACTTTTGACATTTAACATGGTAAAATCAATTTTATTGTTAAATTAATAGTATTACTATATAAAAAAGTTTATTTAACTTTGAATCAAATTAAAGCTTAATACTCACCACGTATGAATAAATATAAAATATGAAAGTATTTCATTGTTGACTGTAGAAGGAAATAAAGTCTCTGTGGTTGTTATAGCAATGGTATGATTTTATTTACTCTAATCTGTATAACAAGTAAGATAAATTATTGTCATCCTTAATAGTAAGGAAATTGTTTGGAACATATGAGGTATGAGGATTCATTTCTTCTCAAAGTAGCGTGGTAAATGAAAGTTGTGTGATACACAAATAGTTTTGTTGTTCTTCATAATTTACACTTATATTATTTTTTATTACCTGGTCATTTCTGACATACAGGGTGTTTATCTAGAGGTAACCAACCTTTTCTAACCATGGTTAGGGGTCATTATCAAGTTATTTTGTGGAACTTACACGAAAAAAAAATCGAGACTGGTGCACTGCACTAATGAGACAGTGAAGGTTTGTAACCTTGACTCCCTCGGCCTCAAATGGCCTTTCATAATTATTATTCTGAATATTATGTGATTTCTTCATACTTTATATTCTCTTTTCTCCTTCTTGTAAGTCTTTCCTGGTATTCTTTAATCTTGTTCACTCCTCTAAATTGGCTTACAAGAGATTTAAAGCATTGGGGAATACAATTTTCAGAATCTGTGTGATCCTACAAGCATTATTTCTGACTTAAAATCAATAGTTCATGTTCATGACAAAATAAAATGCATCAAATCTATATGGAATAGATATTTTGAAATGACTATATACTATTATTTAAGTTTATATTTTATTTTCAGGCCTTTATGAGGGCTCTCTTTGACTATGATCCAAATGAAGATTCATTACTGCCCTGTAAAGAACTTGGTCTACCTTTTCAGCATGGTGACATTCTTGAGGTAATTTATGTTGGAATTATTATTATTACTTGCCATTATGAATTATTTTTATTTCATAACTAATCTGCTAATTTTAACTTTTAGATTTTAAATCAGAAAGACCCTAATTGGTGGCAAGCAAAACAAGTAGAAGGGAACGGCTTTGTTGGTCTTATCCCTTCTGAAGAGTTAGAGGAAAGGCGGAAAGCTTTTGTTAAACCTGAGGCTGACTATGTTCACAAAATTGGCATCTGTGGAACCAGGGTGAGAAACATTATTTTAATACAATATTGTTAGTAAAAGTAATGTCATAAATTAGTCATTATAGGTTAAATATGCTTTCCTTTAGTACTAGAGAATTATATTTTAAAAACAGATAGTAAACAGTATGCTTAAAAAACTATTAAACAAATTTTTTTTTCTTTATTTGGAACTCATAATTTACATTAATCATTATAATTTTCCTTCTTACTTTGATTATTACATTACCAATAATTCATTATTCAAATAATAATAATTAGTCCATTTTATGTAAAGTTGCTTGTAAAATGTTAGACCTTAGTTTGAAAAATTTCCAAACTGGCCACTGAAAATAACTTGACAGGATCTGCAAAAATTTTATTTTCTAAAAACTGCAATAGTTTATTTTCTTGTCTGGTAAAGATGATCTTTTGTTTTACAGGTGTTCAAGATCGAAATAATTTGGTTTTGACCAATTTTGCATTTATATGTATTTTATTTTTTATTTTAATGTTCATTGATGGTTTAAACTTCTTTTACTTTTTTTGCCTAAAATAATTTTATTGTTTAATTATGGGCCTCAATCATTTCAGTTCTGAACTATATTGATATTAAATTTGATTTTTTATTAGAGAATTTAAATTTGATGACTTGAAGTTCATTTTGGAATAGTTTTGTTTTTAATTTTTATAAAATCACTCTAACCCCCTAATTTTACTTTTACATAGATCTTTTGTGGCTTATAATCAACATCTTACACTATCTTTATTTGGAAATATGTTATTATTTAATGATTATGGATTATAAATTTTTTGATGTATAAGGAAATCAAATATTGCTTTAAAATTTTATTTCTCATTTTTAATTAATTTGTGGCTATTTCATTAAGTCTATCCATTCAATTTAAAATACAATATTTGAACTAAACAAATTATAAACTTACCATAATAGTTATAAATGATCACCTCTTAATCAAAATGCATTTGGCCCACATAATTTTGTCAAACAAAGAATCTTTAATTCTTTTATTAGACCAAATTTATTTGGCAGTGAACAAACAAACTTTAAAGCTCTATAAATCAATTAAAATTCTCACACTCCTCCTCGGAAACATTCATCTTTATAATTTTTAAAAAATTATTAGCAAATCTTGAGGATGCAGGAACACTCCAAAACACAGTTTGCGTTTTTATATATAAATTGAATAAAAAAAATAATTGGGGGTTTTGTTTAGAAAATATTTTATGTAAAGTATAGATCACTATAATTTTATTTACAATGCTCATGCAAAAGGTATTGTATCAGAAATTTTTTTAATTTATACTCAGTTTTTTCTTCTATTAAAAACATTTTTCATATTTTCCTAATTCCAATTTTTAGCCTTACAAAAATTAATTGTTCCCCAAGGTTTGTATAAGTATTAACAAAGAGAAGTATTGTATTGGAATTAATAGATAATTATCCTTTTAATCGAAGGCTAATATTATTTTATTCTTGCAGATTTCAAAAAAGAAAAGAAAAATAATTTATCAATCGAAAGCAAATACAGAATTTGACAAGGCTGAGTTAATGCTCTATGAGGAAGTTACCAGATTGCCTCCGTTTCAAAGAAGGACTCTTGCATTAGTGGGCAGCCACGGTGTGGGTAGAAGAACATTGAAACATAGAATTATCAATAGTAACCCAGACAAGTTTGCTTCAGTAATTCCATGTAAGTACTCATTGTTCCATCTCTTATGATAGAATATACGAATCATGATTGGCCAATTAAACAGTAAAATTTGTGCTTAATGTTATTTATGTATCAAGTTACTTATTAGTTGTATTAATCTGATGCTTTAGGTAGCAAATAAATTAGGTTTATTTTTCATTCTTTTTTGTTTGTTAATGATTTAATTTTAAACATTGATTACTGCAAATGAATTGAGTTATTTTACCTTTTAAAGGAAAGATTTTTAAAAAATCATTAAATCACTTTAGAAACATACAAAATAATTTACATATATGATAGCAAGATGGAATAATAATCGGACAAAATTTTAAAAAAGAAATTGTGGTTAGAAGTTTAAAAAATTGACCATTAATTTGTTGTTCATGTAACATCAAGTACCCTCGTATCCAAAATTGTTTTTCTTTGTTTTGTTTTTAATTTGATCCTTGTTACAACTTTTTAGTCAATAATGTGTGTTAGTGATGAATTTAAGAAGCTTTCTAGTATCATAAATAATTAGTGACGGAACACATTTGTTCCATTATGAAGTAAAGGTTGAGAATGCATTATGCTATCATCAAATGCCATCTGAGATAAATTCAAAATGTTAATGTACAATATATTCCAAAAGTTATTAAATGAGAAGGATCTATTTCTCAGACTCAATTTTTTTTCTTTCTTTACTACCTAGGTAAGGAGAGTATTGTATAGGGTCAAATTTTTGAAGCACAGTTTTCAATTAAACTGTACGTTTTAGAGAACCATTAGTCCAAAAAATAAAATAAAATTAGTGTACTCATTTATCTCTTACAGAAACACAAACATTAAAGTTTCCAGTGTATGCCTAGTCTTGGATAGATATTTGGAATTTGCTTTTAAATTAAACATGGTATTCGAGTACACACGTTCACTTTTTCACTTTGTACAACTTTTTAAAATATTGATTTGATTTTCACTGGATCATAACTGTGGTATGTGAACTTACTTTTGAGGTTGTTGTTAACTTTGTCACTACGCACCTAACTCTGGAATTTTCAATGGAATATGGTTTTTTTTTTTTTTTTTAATTAAGTCTGTAAATCAAATTTTAAGATGAATTCATATAATTTTTATATGATGCCCCTAAGAGCCACAAATCATCGAAAATAAAACGTTTTTTTATAGTTTTTACAATTAACAAGTAAACAGGATGAAAAATAAAAAAAATGGTTTTAGAATGGAATTTTTTATGATTTTCCATCATCATAATTTGAGTTTCTTTGACCAACCAATGAGACTAAAATCGCTATCATGATGATTAAGCTTCAATTATGATGACAGATTCTTATGAGATATTGAATTGTGAAATAATATTTTTTAGGATGTTCCACACATTTTTTTGTGTGCAAATTTTCGAAAACAGTGTAAAAATGTAAGCAGTTTTTGGTGATTACACCTTCAGGACATATCAGATTAAAATTTTCCTAATATGAATTTGTCTTAGAATCTGAATTTGTAAAAAAAGTACACCATTTGATTGGAAGTGTTAGCTTTCGTGGAGAAGGTTAGGAAATGAACAATAAGTCTAAAGGGTATACTGGATGCTATTGTTATGGACCAGCGAAATTCAAATAAAATTTGTTGAGGTTAGAAGAGATGAAGCAAGCTGTATTATTACAAGGAGAGACACCCTGAAGAAATATTTTTAACATATTTGATTAAATTTCATTTGTTTTTAGTGACTTCTCGTCCACCGAGAGAGTTAGAAGAAAATGGTAAAAGCTATTGGTTTATATCTCGTGAAGAGTTCGAAAAAGAAATCCGAGAGCATAGGATGCTAGAATATGGTGAACATAATGGTCATCTCTATGGTACTTCACTTCAGGCTATTCAAAATATTATTAAAGATGGAAAAATGTGTGTATTAGACTGCAGTCCTTCAGTAAGTGTGATATTCACTCTGTCCTTATATTATGAATTAAAAATTTTATTCTTTATGAATACATATAAATATTATTCACATGAATTTGTTTGCTAAAAATTATCTTTGAGCATTGTACTTCCTCAGGCCTTAAAAATTCTTCACAATTCATCTGAATATATGCCGTATGTGATATTTATCGCAGCTCCAGGTATGGAATTATTGAAACAGCTCTATGATTTTGGAAGATCAACTGGTGTATCAAGTCGTAGTCTTGCGGTAAGGCTGATGTAAATTATTTAATTGGCTTACT
Organism: Halyomorpha halys; assembly: GCF_000696795.3. NCBI lineage: Eukaryota > Metazoa > Arthropoda > Insecta > Hemiptera > Pentatomidae > Halyomorpha > Halyomorpha halys. Next base: position 174,070 of record NW_027105369.1, on the reverse strand, counting down.
TTTGAGGAGACTATACTAGTTCTGTTTCATAGTTTGTTTGTGTTTTTAGCCATGGTTTTCTTAGTTGATAACAAATACCTATTTAGTTTTTCATTTTTTTTTTTTTTTTAATAGTTTTCTTTTTTGTTTTTAATAATATATTTGGCATGCTATATGAAAGTGCTTGTGTGTTCAGTTTGACCGTGCCAGTTCAATCAGGTACAGCTCAAGGAGAGCCCGAACTTTGGAATCACTTGCTTCTGTCTATGAGGTAATATAATTTATTTTTAATCATTAAAAATTATCCATACTAAGGTTATTGAATGAGAGAGAAAAATATGAATCTCATTGCTTTTAATTTTTTATTTTGAATGTAGCAGTCTAAATAAACCATGAATTCATTAATACGATTGTAGTCTTTTCATCAATAATTTTATTGCTTTAGAAAAGAAAAAAAACAAATTTTGATTTTGGAATTATTGTAATAAATAGGGATAGGATTTTTATGTGCTAAAAAATCCGAAATATGTGCTAATAAATTGTCAAATATTTAAAATAATATGTATTTATAAATTTTGTATTATTCAACAATATAAATCACTAATTAATTAGTAACTTTATAACTTATAACTAATATGTATTTATTATATATTATATGAATAATATTTTAAAGAAATTATGTTAAAATATGTACAAAAAAATGAACTTAGAGAAAACATAGCTGTTCAATAACAAGACATTAATTAGTAATTGTAATTAAACTAATTGATTAATAATTACTCAGAATGAATTATAAACAAATTATAAATGGAAATAAAGTATAATCCTTATTAAAAAGAAAAAAAAAAACTTTAGAAAAATATTTAAAACTTTTGAAGAAATCAATTATTCAGCAGTGTCGGTTACAAAATTATTGCAGATTAAATGCATTTTTAAATTTTCAAATAAAAATCTTCGTCGGTTTGACCGTAGATTGGACTTGTACCGGCTAAAAGATCTTTCAATATCTACTGATGTTATAGATTGGTTGACAAATCTTGCAATCGTTTCATGATTAAATTTTTCGAGGATTTTACAATTCAGCAAATACGATTTTGAAAGTGCTTCAACACTAAGTCTACAAACGATTATGTTTGCGATATAACGCCCTTCCATATCCGTAATCTCGTCCACAGAAATCCAAATCGGCCCATCCGAAATTGCTTTCAGAATTTCCGTTAAAGTTTCCTCGTATATAATTTTTTCTTAAAGTGCTTTCATTTGGCATTATTCGGCATGTGTATTTCTCAAGAAAGGTTTTTAAGTCCGGATTGCTAATTTTGGGGACAGGAATGTCGGCCCCGACAAATGCTCGGCACAAATCTAAATACATAGTATTGGTACCTGTGGAATCTGAGGAAAGAAAGAAACAGAGAAATGGATTGAAGAGTAAACAAATAAATTCTAGGAAAATGCCACAGGAATAAGACCCTTTCTCGTTTTAATTGATTCTGAGGAATTCTCAATGTAATTCTGTGTGATAATTTATTATTGCCACTGCATTTAATTTATGTTCAAAGATGAAGACATAAAATTTTTACACACTATTTATGATAAATGATAAATTTCACCTTTCACTCTTGCGTTTCCTTGAATTTTATGTAGTTGCTGCGAAAAATGTATTTAAAATTGAACAAATAATTTAAGGAAATATGTGATTCAGGATAGAATACTTAAAAATATGTTAAAAATACCAAATATTTCAAAAAATATGTGATTTACAACAAAATATGTAAAAAAGGCCAAATATTTAAAAATATGTGAAATAAAAATGGCTTCTTTTGTTCAGAAATGTCTTGAAACATCTTTAGTTAGTAAGGAATCGCAGATATCATGGTCAGGTAAAAATATGTGAAAACATAAAAGTCCTATCTCTAGTAATAAAACATTGTTCAATAATAACGATTAATTAATTTTTCAAAAGGAATTTTCTTGTGTACATCTCTCTTTGTTGTTTAAAGTATAATTTGGAATTTAAATTTGAAAAATATACCTTTTAAGTATGTTTTCTTATTTTTAAAGAGATCAATTTTTTTTTTTTTATGATTCTGTTTTGTAATATTCTATGTATATTAATGATTAGGTGGTTTTTTTTGTTAAAAATTATTTATTTTTATTTCATATTTTGATACCCTAAGTGTACAGATATTACCAATGCATGTTTACTAAAATTAATTGTGGTGGGATCAGTGGAGAACCCTAAGTAATAAAACTTATTTTATTTGTGCCAATATTTTGACCAGTATACATCAGGATCAATTATAAAACAACATAATAATGATAAAAAAATTAATTTTAATATCTATTTTTTTATCCATTATGGTTGAAATTCTGCCTGTAACATTGGAACTAATAAAATAAGTTTTAGTTATTGGTGTTCACTAACCACACTCCACCCATATCCTCATTAATTTAATTCAATTAAAAGCCATGTTGTGTATTTAGTGATTGCAAAAGAACAATTAGTTGTTAATGTTTCGGTTTTTTTTCACCTTCGATTTGTTTTACTAAAATGTAAAATAGATTATTACTGTAAAATGTAATTAGTATCAAGAAAATTGTATTGTATAAGAGGTTATCCCAGAATAATATGGTAAATATTATTTATGCAATATAAAATTATGTATTAAAAAATTAGTTGTAAATATGCTATTACTTATATTGTTGATTTTATTGTTTTCAGGAGGATGATATCAAAAGAACAGTTGAAGAAAGTGCCATGTTGCAGAGGGCATTTGACAAGTATATTGACTTAGTTATTGTGAACGAAGACTTTGACCAAACATTCCTTCAGGTTCATGAAGCACTTAATAAAATTAGCAATGAACATCAGTGGGTTCCAGTGAACTGGGTATATTAATATTTTGTATCAAAACATTGTTAATGATGATTCATCACTTTCTTGTGAAGGCCAAGAGAAACAGATATTTTTTACCACACTTATAGTATTTTATAAAAGTAAGTATAAGAAAAAAAAATGTAATGTCATTATGTAGATTTTTGTAAAATATATGTATATCTGCAGTATGTATCCGCAATCATTTTAAGTGCTCACATATTAATTATTATTTTTGTTTATCAGTAATATAATAAAATTAAATTGTTCAAAACAGATCAAGATTATAATGAGCTATAAAATTATTTATCACTCATACTTGAAAATAATAAAAGTTCATAATCCATTTTGACTACATGAGCGTAATCTAAAGAAAATAATTGACAATAAATGTGTTTTGTTTTAATTTGTACCATATTTGGTAAGGTGTCCAGAATGATTAATCATTTCTGTTTTTCTCTGTTCTGCTGTTCAAGTTTATGTTTCAATGATATGATGATGGTCTCAAATATTTGCTCTAACCAATGTAGAAATACTTTATGATTGAAATGGATGTGATAAAATATTTAAGTGCGAAAACAAACAGCCAATCGTAAGAATGGGTTTCTGTTTTAGTTTATATTTCTTTTATCCTTTTGCCTCAGTTACCTTACAGCACTGTAATGCCAAACGTTTAATTTTCCGCTATTAATTGTTCTTTATTTTTTTTCAATTTCACAGTTCACCTTAATTTACTCTACATAATATATAAGGTTGGACCTGTTTGTAACCTAGGATCTGAACCAATTACTTAGCCTCCTGAGTATACTGTCTCTCTCAGCTCCTTGGATGAGCAAGTTGTAGTTCAGTCATAAAATTAGAATCAGAGGTTTTGAATAATAATTTATTAGTAGTTTAAGACCACTGGAGACTTCCAATTTCACAATCAGATACTCATATTTTATGAACCAACTCTTCAGTTTTGACCCATTCGTGGTCTAGGTTATCTCTAGAAATGTTTTTATCTCTCAATTTAAGTAGTGAAACTATTTAAATTAAACAATTGTAATGATCCTCTTCCTGTTTTATTGGAAAATCCTTACCACTCTTTTAAAATACTGACTCTTCTTATGATTGCTACTGTACTTAAATTTATTTCTAATTTAAAAAAAAAAAGATAAAAATTTGTTGCAATATTTTTGTTAAATTGTATCCGTCCTTTAGTTGTTTTCTTATTTTTTTATTAATTTATTGTTTCTTTAAAGGTTATCTAAAGAGGTTTGTGATGTTATTATGTTTTGTAATTTATATAAATTTTATTAATTACTAATGCATTATTTTCATTTGTGTTCTCTGTTATAAAAGTTTATTTATAAATTTAGGATATGCAATTTGGTTAGATTTTTATATATATTGCCTGTAAGATAACAAGTAAAATTAGTTGTTTTTATATGCATTAAATTATTTTATGTGCACTCATACAAATTAATTTTTTTTCAATGATCTGAATTCTTAGCTTGTTTCTTTTTATAAGGTATAAGAATAACTGATAATGATATTAAATGCACATGGAAATGTATTGTGCAATAGTTTTTAAATTGCTTGTTAATAGTTTATGTGTTTGTTACAAAATCATTGTATTTTCAAAAATCATTGTTTTAATTTATCATTTTCAGTAAAATTAAAAACCAACTATCAATTTTTTTTTTTTTTTTTATTCAGAAAATTATTTTTAAACATAAATGTAATTTGTCTGTAAATCCTGTTATTTTTATTTAAAAGTAAAGTAAATCTATGCTTGTTTTAATTTATTGTTTACAGTTAAATTAAAAACAAACTATGAATTCTTTTCTTTTCTCAGAAAATGATTTTTAAACATAAACGTAATTAGACAGTAAATTTTGTTCTTTTTATTTAAAAGTAATGTAAATCTAAGCCTGTTTTAATTTATTATTTTCAGTGAAATTAAAAACAACTTATGGATCAATTTTTTTTTTTTCAGAAAATGATTTTTAAAAATAAACCTAATTTGTCTGTAAATCTTGTTCTCTTTATTTAAAAGTAAAGTAAATCTATGCTGCAGCACAATGTATCAGCACAATATATGTATATTTCTAATGCCAATTAATAAAGCTGTGAGAAATTATTTTAAATAGACATGAGTTTGTAAATAAGAAAGTAATATTTATTTTTTCTAAGAAATATTTTAATCCGTCCATATTCAGGGTAATATTGTTTTTTGTTTAATGATTGAAATACTTTTAAGTATGTAATCTATAATTAATCATGTACATACATGTGACATTATGTTTATATATTGCTTTCTTTTAGATTTAAGATATATCATAGTTCTATCACTTTTTTTTATACACTTGGTTTCTTAAAAATAAATAAATTTTGTTATATATATATTTGTATCCCTTAATTATTTCTTAATTCATGTGCTTGTGCTGATTGATAATTTTCTTCGTTATACCTAATTTTTTATTCTATTGAATGAGTTTTAAAAGAGATCAGCGTTTAATATTCATTTCGATAGTGAAAAGTTTCCTTTTAAGTTTATGTGATCAAAGAACCATGGTTGTTGTATTCCATCTATAATGAAGATATATTAACACTTGCTTCTGTGTTACATAATTGGAAACTAGTTTGGAGTTTATGAATAGTTGATACCTATTCACATTCAGTTTTTATTTTACCTTTAACTAACGGAATATATAATACAGGAAAGTATTGCGATTGTGCAAAATTTTAAATCTGAATTTTACAGAAATACATGTTTTGAGATCCCCTGAGTCCAAATAACCGTGTGTGTGTGTGAACAGCCTATACCAAAAACAAAAAGTCGTTCAAAACTGAAATTACTTATTTAAAGCGGATATAGGCATGGGGTGGGACAGCAGTTTTTTTTTCGATAAAATCGACCAACCAGTAATGGCACTTCATAGAATCAATTTATCACATTTATTTCTCAGAAACTACTCATCAAACTCGGCATGTCAATGTTCAATTAAATGGTTTTTAATGTCAGCTTGATATTATCCTCATTAAAATAGTCTGACAGGGCCTAAATGACAAATTTAAAAAAAATCTTCCTCTAATATACTCTTAATTTTTAAAAAAAATAAATAGTTCTCATTGTTAGTATTAATGAATAATGGATAAATAAAATCAAAAAATTTTAAAAATTACTAAAGAAAAAATAGAATCATCCAATTCAAATGGGAAAAAACCCTCCCGATTACATTAAGAATTCATTATACTTTATTAAACTGTTGCATTCTTGGTAGAAACAAAGTTTGTATTCATTATTATTAAAAATCTTGACTTAGGGATAATGAATATTAGCAACGTTAAAACAATAAGAATAAAATATAGGTTTAAATATCACAAGGAAATTAAGTACACAATTAGGAAAAAACAATGTCAAGTATAATCTAAGGCAGTGGTTTCTGAACTTTAATTCAAAAGATACAAATTCTCGGTATGTATGTAAAACTTAAAATTATGAGGAAAAGTGGTTAAACTTTTATTTTTTATTGGTTAAATAATACAAACATGTATTTATAATTCTTTTTTGAAATTGAGTGAAATACAAATTAATTAAGAGGGATTTGAAGGTAGAAAGTCTACTGGAACAACAGATGCAGTGGACTGTTGCTTATCATTCTGAAGACAGAGAATGGGTATTGCAGGAATGGACAGAGGATTTGAATTGGAGGTGTACAATGGATGGCATATTGGATAACTTGGTGGAGGAAGGGTGCCAGGAATATACTTGTAATTCAACTCTTCACATAATTGTGAGATAGAGACTTCTGTTAAGGTCTTGAAGATGAATCCTATCCAGTTATTTACTGCCGAACATTTTTGTTTTGCCTTAAGATCTTCAGAGATACCCTCATACACTTTATAACTGCAGTCTAAGTAGGAAAATATTAACTCACTTTTAAAAAAAATAATTAATAAAATTTAAAAAATAATGATAAGGCTAGGTTATTTTAGAGATTCAAAGCCGAAACCACCAACAACCTTTTCTTAAATACTTCTTTATTTTATTTATTTATCTTTTTTTATTATTTATTGTACCCTACATTGTCTTTTGACACCTTTTCTCTGGAATGAAGAAGTAGGTTTTATCAACTGCTGTTGGTTTTGGCTCCACCAGCAAAGGCTTTGTAGTATTTTTTTTTATCCCTCTAAAAACAGAAAAAATATTAAATTAATAGGTTGCATAATTCAGATTGGATATTATCTTTTTTCTACAATTGGTACTTGAAGGTATACGGTGAAATACTTATCTGATGTTTTGATATTTCCGTTCCAAATGAATTCTACTGGAAATATTTGGAGGTGAGGGGCCTCCTCTTATTGATTAAACAGAAGAGAAAAGTAAAACAATTGATAGTTATAGACGAAAGATAATAGAAAAAAAAACAGTCAGAAGTCGAAAAAATAGTAGTAGGGCAGGCTTTGTAAGTTTACTTTTACTATCTCATGTTAGTATTTGAGAGAACCATTTTAGTTATGACACAAATCCCTGTTTACCTCTTCAGTAAAGCTCTTCCATGCCTCTTAGGATGCATGCAATGACATTCTTGTAGACTTTGGTAACCTGGAATGAGGCATTAGTTGGTCTATAAACTAGAGCTGTGCAGATATTCTCTCAGGCTTTTTAAGAAGCCATTAACGACAGTTACTTTAGTTGTATTAGTTGTATTACAAATAACTGTAGTTGGACCCATTTTCCTGCTAAATGCAGCCTGATGATGGGGAAGTACCTGAGCAAGGTAGATTCTTTCAGGTTTGCCACCTACCTCTGATTCTAAACTTCTATGGTCTCCTCTGGGATAATCTTTTTCCAATCAAACCTAAAAGCTTTGCCATATTCGTCTGGGTTTATCCTTTAAACGTATACCCGTTATATTAGAGCTGAGTTAACCAATCTTCACATGCCCATTTCGGTATTTTGTGGTTGTTTACATTCTCTAGTAGCATAATCTTTCCCGATATTCTGCGAAATATTTTATTCTTGGATATCATAATACTTTGTTGTTCCTGCGGAATAAGTAACGAGATTTCGTTCCTTTAAAGAATGGTAGGTAGAACATTCTTCTGAGTCTTCTAAATTTTCTCTTTTTATCTTCTGGACAGTAGTTGTATGTAGTAGAATAAATAATTTCCAAAGAGACTTTAAAGTATACAAAATATTCCCTATCACTAACCTTGCTTTTATTATCTATTGATTTTTTTTATATTGATATTGTGGACCGCAAACATTTAAATTTCCTATTTTGTTTTTTTATACTTATATCACGAATTCTTCACTGTTTCTATTATTATTCATATATTTTGTTTTACCTGTTTTTATTTCGAGGTTTAATTCTTTACCTGCGTTCATCAAACTTGTATTTAATTTAATATTTTCTGTATGATAACAATATAGTGCTGTTACTTTACATATTATAGATTTCTAAGACCCAAAGTTAATCCTTTTAGGTGCGAGCTACTTTTCTAATGATGTATTGAAGATAATTTTAAAACGAAACCGAAGAAAAGGAATTTGATTGGTATTATCTGCTAAAAATGGTATCACCATTACGCCCTTGACTTCTAGTCGAAGAGCCTAAGAGGAGAAAAAAGTCAATTATTTCACCCCACTTTTTTATTACTTTTATGAAAACTTTGGAAGTTACTAGGCAAAATTGCTGACTCAGGGAGAGTTAAAAAAATGGTGGCTGTTTCAAAACGTTAAAAAACATTAATTATTCATTCGGAACTCCTTATCCTTAAAACTACCAACACTAAAACCCAAATAGAACATAATTTAAAGAAGAATAAATTTGTCAATATATGAAGCCTAAAAGGGTTATTAACGTTCAATATTTCCCGAGATATACTTTTTTAAAAAGCAACATTTCATAACAAATGTACTTTAAAATAAGTAGTTAATGACTTTATTTTAAGAAATCTATGTCAGGAACCATAATACGTACGGATATCTGCTAGCTGAATGTACTATAAAGTAGTTCATAACGTTTATCTTCGTAGGAGTAGTAGTTTTTATAATATTTGCCAATGATTATGAATTTTGGTTATAAAATTGTGTCCGAACAACTAGAAATCAATTTATTTTAGCAAATATCATAAAAACTATTACTTTTACGAAGATAAACTTCATAAACTACTTCATGGTACATTAAACTAGATTTAATTTGAGTGCTGGTAGACATCTGTACGTTTAATGGTTTGAGACATATTTTTTCAAACTATATAAGTCTGAAATACTTGAAATCAACATTCTGTGTGTATATTTTGGTAAATATCATAAAAACTACTATTCTTACGAAGATAAACCTCATAATCTAATCGAAACTAGCTTTAATTTGAGTGCTAATATAAAACACTGAGATATATATCACTAAAATTAATTCACTAAATACTGATTTTTCGTTATGAAATCTTGCTTTTTTTTTTTTTTGTAATAATTTATTTATTGTTATTTACAACTGTATATAAATATATACTACAAGTAAATTTGCTGTATGTGACATAGTGACATGATACAAACATGTGGAGAATCTACCCACTAACATAACTCCAATTCTTGCTTTTAAAAACTTTATCTCGGGAAGCACTGAGTGTAAACAGCTCTATTAGGGCTTATTTTAGCAATTTATTCTACTTTAAATGATTTCTAATTAGATTTTTTAGTGTTGTAGGTAGTTTAAAAAGACATGGAACTTCGAATGAAAAAATATTTTTTATTGATGTTTTAAAACAGACTCGTACATTTTTACTAGTAACTTTACATAGTTTTCGCTAAAGTAATCACATATTGGGTGAAATAACTGACTTTTTTCTCCTTCTGGGATCTTATACTATTCCGACTCCCACCTTTAGTACTGTCAGGAAACTTCACCCCAGTGCGTCAGTATGATTTTGGAGACACGTGTTAGTCAAGGACGTATATACTTAAGCTGCTTTAAACTTATTGCTACTACAATTGTAGTTATATGTGTAAAAATTTGTAATCATCCAATAATAATAAGCTTAAATTAAATGCAGAATAGAGGGGGGGCATAGTATCCTCGAAACGTCCTTCATACAGATATGTAGTAAGTACTATTCTATTTTAACCTGGAGGCAGAAATGTAGGATACTAAAATTTTATGAATTTATTTTGGTGAAGATCATGGAAACTGATCATGCGAAGATAATAATTAGAAACTATTTTATAGATAGTACTTGCTTGAGTTCAAGTGATTCACATCTATACGTTTGATAATCTCTGAATATTTGCCAAAATCAATCCACAAAATGTTGATTTTCTTGTATTATTTTTATCCGGAAGAAATATTCCCTTTTATTCACTTCATAATTTCTACAACGTTTCGAGCTCTTTAAATTAATTTATAAATTTAGTTTTTGAAAAAAAAAAAAAAAAAAATTAACACGAATAACATAATGTTTTTGAGCGTGAAATGTTCTGAAAGTTATATACCTTTATTTTAAAAAATCAAGATGACGGAAAAAAATACATTTTGAACGCTTAGATTTTTCACTCACTTTTCAAGACAAGAGTGTCATAAATATACAAACAATGTACAAAAAATCAAACTCCGTTTTCGTATGAATTAGCTCCACCTATTGTCTATTTTTTTCCTTATATCTCCTCTACCAAAAAGTTTCGAAGTTAATTCGATCACCACACTCCTTTTTTTTGAATACTCATCGACTGGACGATAGCAAAAAATCATATGTATTTGAATTAGGGGCGTAAATTGCACGTAGAAGATGGCTAATGCAACGAGCATTGACCCAGGAGTTCTCCAAATTATTGGAGACGGATTTTTTAAAAAAATAAAAATATCAAATAATGCTCTATCTAGTAATATAAATAATAATTTTTTAAAAATTTAAAATCAAATATTCAAGATGCCGTGCAAAAACACGTTGGATAATTAGATTTGTCTAAACTCAAAAATATACCAAAAAAAAATCCAAACCCTGTCTCTTTAGAAATTAATCAACGCAAAACCCTGTATCTTGCATACTATTTAGATTACTTAAGAGGTGAGCTTACTGGAAATCATGGAATATTGGTGCAGAACCAACAAACCAAGTCCTCTTTTCGGGGTTATGTTTGTATCTCGAAAACTGTTGGCGTAAATTAAAACATTTTGTTTGAAAATTTAAAAAAAAATTCAATTTTCTACAAGAGTGTAAATATACATACATATTTCTATCTGTTATAATTAAAGAAATATGCGTTCGTAAAAGTAAGAAATTGAAATATATATAAATTTTGTTTACTAGCTTTTCGGCTTATTATATTTAAAAATTAATCTTTGTAATCGAATAAGGAAAGAAATGTTTATCTTCTCCTCTCGAAACATAAAGATTTACATTTCAAAATAAGTTGAATCCAAGACCGAATGTAAATGGTAATAATAATAATAAAATAATATAAATAATAATAAAATAAAAATAATAGGCTGAAGTCATCATAACCCATCTCACCTTTTATCCCCCAGTGGAGCAGCCCTCTTTGAACCCGTTCTTTGTACCCCCCGGCCAGCGGCTCCTGGGCCAATATTGTAACCTTCACCTTCAGCGGACCCAGACCAACCCCTTATAATGTCATATGGCAAAGGAAGGGCACCAGTTGCGTTTATATATACTTAAGTATATATTAATATTGTTATTTATAATAAAGGAGGTAAGAAAAAAAAAGAAAAATAATACGTCCATTAGACCTAGCCATCCGTGGTTTTCTCCCAAACTGGGCTGTTTTTTAAAGATGTGGTTGGCATCACATACAAGTGCCTTTATTATCACGCCTTTAATTGAAAAAGTAAATTGCATTTCAAGAATTACGTTATTTAAACAATTTTTTTTAATATAAATTTCCAATAAGGTGGTGGGAATTGACCTGATGTGCCCCCTCAGGCAATTCCTGGAACCCCCACTTACTGACATTAACATTCGCCAATTTGTTGTCAATGAGGGCCGAGAAATGAAAAAATATAAAGTGTTTTGGAATCACAATCTCAAACCAATTAAAAAAATTGATCTGTATAGATAATTTTTTAATAGACTTCCTGGAGGACCTGAGCGACGAAGCCAAATATCAAAAATATCAGAACTATAGTCTCGGACTGAGAATAGCGTACGACGAAGGAGACCAGACAGAAATTTGAAAATTGATTTATTTGCAGCAGTTCGATGTTACGCATAAATGTGTAAAGTTTGATACTTGGAAAAAAAAAAAACTATCAACCTATGATAAGGAGTGATATTATTTATTTATTTTATCGTAATCCATATCTGCAAAAGAAGAATATTAGCTGAGGATTAACTGGATAAGGGTCAAATTAAATAAATTATCTACGTCGAAATCATAAATCAATGTATTTAATACTGAAAGCATCTCCTGCCTCAATAACTGTTTCATGTTATTACTTTCTTCTTGTATAATGAAAGTAGATTAAATGAAGAAATCATCGTTATAAATATAGAGCTTATCTAATCTTAAAGTCCCAAGCTCTCATTCATGTGTTCGCGTAATTGAACGAAAACGATTCTCATGAAAATAAAATATTTAATTAGTATATCAATATATTATGTATTTTTGTGTATATTTAATATTTGTATGGGTTACCTAAATTATACTGTTTTCATGAAATAAAAGGAATCGCCTTCAAACTACCTTAAAATACAACTGAATCCACTTGAAAGTCATTTTCACGGATGACGTCTGTTTAATATTATCTCCTTACATGTTTGGTAATTCAAGGCCTTATCAGGAACATATGACCCGCTGAATTAAATTTTAAAACAATATACTTACATACTTTTTTTTGTTGTTATAATTCCATATTTCCATAATCCTTCACAGGACTAAATTGATCATAAAATTTAAAAGATAAGTATTATTGAAGTGATGAAACGAGTCCAATTTGTTTTGTATTGATGAACGAAACTAAAATACCTATTTAAAATGAAAATAAATTATGAATTATAATTTTTTTAACAATATTATTTGAACATAAAATTGTATTTATAATAAACCTCAATTCCAAAAAAACGACATTGAAAATACTGGTAGCATTTTTTTGTTTGTTTAAGTTTAAAATTATTGAAAACCAATGTTTGGCTGAAAATATTTACTACCGTGGTTCAGATCATTTCCTTTATAAATGATAAAATAAAGCATTAGAATTTCTCAATATATTTATTTAGTACCCCATACATAAATAATCTCCGTAATAATTTTCTCTAGAACCATAGAGGGAAACCAAGTAGCCAGCAACAGTGTGAATCTATGGAACTTTCAAATTCCAACTTTTGGAAAGTGAAAACAAATATTAAAACATTAAATTGTATTCATATTCTGTTTTATTAATAGTATGTCCTAGCCAGGAATTAAATACTGACAAGAGAGTATTAATCATGCTCTTTCGACGTTATATTCTTTTGCCGACAATATGCATTCAAGTATTTATCGTTGACAAAATATTACATCTTTTCGAAAAGATTTTTTCTCCTCTCCACACATCTTAGTTATTGTTGTTCCTTATGAGTTAAATTTGTATTCAACAATTAATAATATCCTTTAATGATGATGCAAATAAATCTTGACCTTGTCGAGTTGGTTGTGTTAGATCTGACTCCAATTGATTGTGTCTGGCACTCTATAGAAGAAGGCCTCGGCAATGTGTGCTCAATTAGGTAAGGAGCTGGTTAGGAGGTGGATAGACTGGATGAGTCTTACGGATGCCAGCCATAAGTCCTCTAAGGATGGTAACTTCGCTCTAGAGGGTACTATATCTTTAGGCGCGAAAGAGCAATGCAAGTCCAGACTGGGTGCCAGCCGCTGTGCCTTGCAAGACGACAACTTCGTTCTACAAGGTACTATATCTGTAGGCACAAAAGAATAGTAAGTCCGGACTGGGTGCCAACCGCCGGACCTAACGATAGGAGAGAAGGTATAGGAAGCAGAAGAGATCCAGAGAAGGTGGAGTAATAAAAGGCAATATACATTTCCCAAAATATAGTACTATAATGTACTGATACACTATGCACATTGTTATCCTCTGCCTCCTTAGCAGGTAATTCCCTTGAAGCGGGAATTCGCACTGAGGCCTTATAATTTTTGCCTAGTCGAGTCTCTGGGCTATTAACGCCATCAAGAGATACTACGTACAAGACGTTTGCTTTTAGTGGATCAGCAGATTTTATTGGAATCTTTATTAAATTAAATGATACCTTTATGAATATTACAATATCTTATATCGTTGTTATATTTGTGAAATTAAAGTACACATAAGGAATAATACAAATATTAATTAACAGCGTTTGCCTGATGCCAGTTCTCGTATTAGCTGGTAAATTGCGTCATGCCGAGCCCTAGCTGTTTTTGTGGATGTAGTAGTTATACCATTGACCAACAGGTAGTGGTGTCTCTACCAGCTTAATGTACGTTCATACATAAATGGACGATTCATCCTTCAAATGTTTCCGCCATCCCTCTCAATCCTGTGCAGAAGCTACCCAATTTAGTAATTTTGACGCATTTGTGATGCGAGAAGAGGTCGCAAATTACCATGTGTGACGCTTCATCGCCAGATATTTCCTTCTCTAATAGGGCCGAAGATCCTCTCAATATTTTTCTCTTCTTCAAAACTGAGAAGTCTATTTGTGCCAGCCTTAGTCAATGCTCAAGCTATGGATCGGAATCCACATGTGAGGATTGGGCATATTAGCGTTTTGGTGAGTCTCACTTTGGTTTGATTTGCAATATACTTGCTTTTGAAAAGTTTAATCAGCCGGAACTAGCATCTATTTGTAGATGCTGGTCTCCGACTAACATCCAGGGAAGTATCATTTTGTGAGTATACCTCCGGACCCAAATAAATGAAGTGTTGCACTCTTTCAAATTTTGTTCGATAACTCGATGTTATCTTTCTACGCGTCATCTCCTCCTATCTTCATAAATTTAGTTTTATGTTCATTTATTTCTTGTCCGAACCTTTTTATTGCTGTTTTAAGCTGTAGGGACACGTATTATAAAGCTCTTACGAGTATTAAATGACGATGCGAAATCGTCAACATATCTTAGGCATTGTACAGTTCTATTAAATATAGTGGAAGAGGTCTGAATCTCTGTTTCTTTGACAGCTCTCTCCTCAGCAATGTTAAACAACATGTAGGCCAATGCGCTACCCTGCCGTACTTCTGTACCCAAACAAATTCCTTCCGTCAGATCCGATCCAAACCATTGATCAAATTCAATTTAAAAAAAAAATACACAACATTAGCCAATTAAATTTCATGTTTCATATCGTTGCTTTACTTTAATTTTTTTTAATTTATTTTGTATTTGACTTATTCGTCAGGTTGTACCGTAGACTTGAGCTACTTTGTGACAGCGTTTTTTTTTATCCGTATTATACTAGCTTTGGAACAGTCTGTTAGATGATCTCATAAGAGAAAGTAGCCCCAATCTCGGACTATTTATATTCATTAAGGTTAAGTTAGCTAGCTGTACAGGTAATCGACAAGAGGATCGAATGCGGTGGAGAGATATCTAGCCTACTGTAAACCACCAGCAAGTTCCAAGGGTATTCGTCTATATTTCCTGCAGGATGGTAGCCACAGTCAAAAGAGTATTCGCTCACAATTGAGGAAGGAGAGTCCTAAGGATATATATCGTACATCCCACATGCACCCATATCGTACATGGATTGCAACTACTAAGCGAATGTACCTTAGGTCCTTGAAGAATGGGAACTATACTCTGGTAGAGTATTCGCCAACGGTTAAAAGGGGAGTGCAGTTCGAAGGATATGCATCTCAGATCCTTGCAGAAGGATAGAGGCGGCCGGGAGGTATTCGCCCTCGGTCACGGATATAGATATCAAAGAAGAAGATGTCCAAAGGAGATTTTGAGAAATAAGAATCCTTTAAAACAACTATGTTGATATTGGTACAGTTGTCTGGCCCACTAGACTACAGAGAGTAGAAGGGGTATTTACTTTGCACAAGAGGCTGAGGACATTTTTAACCACTGTTTTAGCAACGTTGAATCTCTTGGAATTTTATCGTCCTTATCGAAGTGCTGCCTTGGTCGAGAGT